>NC_057713.1:61372742-61407833 GCF_004010195.1 Chiloscyllium plagiosum
TGGAGGGGTGGGGTCATAGTCGAGGGGGCGGTAGGAAGAGGTGTCCTCGAGTTGGCATTTGGCTTCAGCGGTGTAGTGGTCCATGCGCCAGACTACCACTGTGTCCCCTTTATCTGCTGGCTTGATGGTGAGGTCGGGATTGGAGCAGAGGGATTGGAGAGCTGCGCGTTGTGAGAGTGAGAGGTTGGAGCTGGGGAGGGAGGTAGACAGGTTGAGGCGGTTAATGTGAGGAACTTTGTTGACATGCAAACGTAAACGAGATAATTTAATAGGTACAGCTAACAATGTTGTTCGGGTTTGTCCTGCTTTAGGGAGGACTTGGTGGAGTCTTTTTTTTGTTCGTAATAAGCTGTATTAAAGTATGCTCGGGATGCATAGAGTAATTACCTTTAACTTCTAAGTTAAGTTATACCAGGGGATGGGTGACATATTTACTTTTGACTTACTTGGGTATATTACTTTTTGTTTATTACTTTTACTTTTTGTTTATTACCTTATCCTGTGCCTAGAGGAGTTAAGCGTGTGGTTGGAATGGCTAGTAGGGTTCTGGGATGTGTCAGTGCCCCTGTCAAATGGGCGGTAAATTCCTCTAATCAGTGCCTTTGGCACGCTTTTGATTTTCCATTTTTGATGTACATAGTTTTTGCAAGTTTTGTAGGTTTAGTGGTTGTAGCTGTTTTAGTTTATATAGTTTTTATGTTTTGTGGATTTTCTTTTCATGAAGTTCAATGATTTGTAATTCGAGTTCTTCCTGTCTGGAGTCTAAATGTTGCTATTGAATGTTAAGGCCTAGGATGTGTTTACGTGGCGTACCTGGAACATTGAGGGGAGTCACTCACCGGTCAAAAGGAAGATCTTGTAACCATAAAAACCGCCAAAAGATTTAATGCATTGTATCAGATGAGGCACAAAAACTGTTGGGTTTGATAAAAAGAGAAGAACGCGACCTGCATATAGATTACAGATTAGATTAGATTACATTACAGTGTGGAAACAGGCCCTTCGGCCCATCAAGTCCACACCGACCCGCCGAAGCGCAACCCACCCATACCCCTACATTTACCCATTACCTAACACTATGGACAATTTAACATGGTCAATTCACCTGACCTGCACATCTTTGGACTGTGGGAGGAAACCGGAGCACCAGGAGGAAACCCACGCAGACACGGGGAGAATGTGCAAATTCCACACAGTCAGTCGCCTGAGGCGATCTTATGTGGCTTTGTCCCACTTCTGGAGCAGATATATTAGGATCCCTACGTACTGCCTCCGCCAGCGGCTCAACTTTACGAAATCGGAAGCCAGGACTATGGGTGGTCTCCTGAAAATGCCTGGTCTTGAGGATGAATTTCAATTTCCCTTTATATGGTCACAGGAAGGTTTTCTTTACTTAGGTATATTCATTACTCCCGTCTTTGATTGGCTATTTAAAACCAGCTTTGCCCATTTATTCGATAGAATGAAAAAAAACCTTCGAAGATGGGAGGCACTTCTAATCACTTGGTTCGGTCGGATTGCCCTCATTAAAATGAAAATTCTCCTCTGCCTGTGGTACCCTATGCGAATGCTTCCTTTGATCTTTACTCAGCAAACATTTAGGAGACTGAAGGGCTGGTTCAGTTCTTCCATCTGGCATTGCAAGCGACCCTTATTAAACTGACTAAACTCAGCTACTCCACAGACTGGGAAGGGTGGACCTCCCGGATATTAAGAATTATCAGTTTACCTTGTTGCTATCTTATGTGACAGACTGGGCCCAGGGGGACCCTTTCTTACTATGGTTAGACATCGAAGCTTCTCAGGCAAGATGCCCCCTTACTGGATTACTGTTGGTGGACAAATGAGTACAGTTAAGGAAAATTCCCATAGCCCAATAGTTATTAATACTGTTAAAGTATGGAGGGCAATGTGTCAGGGTGAGGGCAATATTGCCAAAACATCATTTTGTTACACCCATAGTTGATATGCTGAGTTTTCAGCCAGGGATGCTGGACTCCGAGTTTAAACTAGGGCAGCTAGGGGCATGTCTTGCCTGGGTAACTAATTCGAGGGAGACATAACGATGTCTTTTTACCAGTTGGCTTGGAAATACTAGTTGCCCAGTAGGGATCTTTTCTGTTTTTTTTTCAAATTAGAGATTTCATTCAAAAAGAGACTACATTCCTAAGTGATTCTTATAGATCTGACATGGAGAAAAGGGTTCTGAGTGCTGAGAGCATACTTTCTGTCAGCAATCTCTATCACCTGTTGGGAAGGGTCCTTCGGACTGAATGGCTCTGTCAGGTATGGACGAGGGAGCTGGACATTGAGATCTCCTCTGAAACATGGGAGGATATCTGGGAAAATGCAATAACGATCTTGATCTACAATAGGACCCATGCCTTGCAATTGAAGATTCTCCACAGGGTCCACTTGGCTCCAGAACTCATCTCAAAATTTAAATATGCCAATGTGCCCCGAATGCAAAATGAGGTACAGGTATGCTCACTCATTGCCTCAGGTGACTAACTGTGTGGAGTTTGGACGTTCTCCCCGTGTCTGCGTGGATTTCCTCCGGGTGCTCCGGTTTCCTCCCACAGTCCAAAGATGTGCAGGTCAGGTGAATTGGTCATGCTAAATTGCCCGTAATGTTAGGTAAGGGGTAATGTATGGGTGGGTTTCGCTTCGGCGGGTCGGTGTGGACTTGTTGGGCCGAAGGGCCTGTTTCCACACTGTAATGTAATCTAATCTAATCGTAATCTAATATGAGCAGCAGATTACTCACAGAAACACGGTCATGTACTCAAGGTGGTTTTGGTTCAGCAGCTGCTTTACAGGTTAGTCTAACTGGCTGACATTTGGGCGGCACGGTGGCACAGTGGTTAGCACTGCTGCCTCACAGCGCCAGAGACCCGGGTTCAATTCCCGACTCAGGTGACTGACTGTGTGGAGTTTGCACGTTCTCCCTGTGTCTGCGTGGGTTTCCTCCGGGTGCTCCGGTTTCCTCCCACTGTCCAAAGATGTGCAGGTCAGGTGAACTGGCCATGCTAAATTGCCCGTAGTGTTAGGTAAGGGGTAAATGTAGGGGTATGGGTGGGTTGTGCTTCGGCGGGGCGGTGTGGACTTGTTGGGCCGAAGGGCCTGTTTCCACACTGTAAGAAATCTAATCTAATCTAATCTAAAAGTCTTGACGCAGGGTTCAAGCATACTGGAGCACTGTGGTAGGTGAAATAGAGAAGGTCTTGAAGACTGAGGTGGAGATGGACCTGGTATCTCCTCTTCTTGGCCTGGTTAATTTACTTCCTTTAAACATGCACAAAAAAAGCTTTTCAGTATCCTCACCTTTTGTGCAAGAAAGGACATTCTATTAGGGCGGGTGTTGGAAAATCCCCCAGGACTGTTGGGCTAGCCTAAGTTAGTCATGGAACACATCCCTTTGGAATTTCTTACAGGTACGGTGCACCATAAAACTGAGAATTTCTAGAAGTTGTGGCGATCCTTTCTGGACTACTTGGATACAGATTTGTCTGCCAGACTCATAAGGGCCTTTGTATAGCCATGACGGTTCTGTTTAATGAATCAGTATCCAGAGAGGAAGAACTACAAACAACATGAATATGTACAAATTAGTGGGATTTTTTTGTATTGTTTTGAATTGTTTTGTTTTGTATTTGTTGTAATATCCATAAAATCTTATTTTTTTCAATAAAAATATATATTAAAAAAGGAAATTTTTGGATCAATTTCGTAAGGCTTTTAACGTATATGAGTTTATCTGCAATCATGACAATGCTTTTGTAAAATAACAATATATTTTAATTTCTCAGTCAATTGGTTGTACACATATATACATAAAATTAATAAGAATTGAGGTTCTTAAAGTGAAAATCCTAAGATTTTTGATTACTATATATGTTATTTTCACATACTAACTTCTACATTAAATTTAAACATTTTCTTATTACGCCTTTTACTGAACATTCTCATCATTTCAGTAAGTGCCTTGAACATATCTCTATTTATAGCTGACAATCTTGAGACACCTTATCAAGGAGCAAGGAGCAAGGAGCATTACCAGTACTGGACAGTTTTGGACTAGAGTCCACAATGTACCAAATGCTGAAAAGTATTCACGTGAATGAAATTCTCACAAGACACCCCCACAATCTGCACATACGAGGCTGGCTTTGAAGTATACGTAGCAACAAGCACATTTCACATAGTATATAGAAGACATAGTACAGAGACTTACCATTTGGCGCAACAGGTCAATCCTTGTTTTGATACTGTGTATGAGCCTACTTTTATCTTACTCCATCTCATCCTGTCAATATATGTTACTATTCTTTACTGCCTCATGTACTTATCTTGCAAATAATTAACTGAATTTAAGCTAATTGCCTCAACTACTCTCCATATTTGAGGACTTACACTTTTATTAATGGCAATCTTATATTTATGGCCCTAGTTTTGAACTCTTCAACAAGTGGAGCCAGCATTGTATCTTCTGTATTGAATCTCTTCCTAACTTTTGGGATCCAAATAAAGAAAGCCCCATGTGTGGTAAGCAGTCATGAGGATTACCTCCATAAGCAGCAGGAAGTTGAGCGCTGAAGGGAAGAGGGAAAGTGAGAAGTCCTATAGATGGGTAGCGAAGGGGAGAAGGAAGGATGTGCAAACTAGGGCTGAGCCTTCCGAGGATTCATTAGCCCAGGGAGAAAGGGGATTGGGATCAGTGGAATTATACTTATAGCAGCAATGTCTGTAATACTGACAGTAGAAGCTTTGTTAGCTGGTATGTCTCAAGAGGATCTAACATCCGTGGTACAGACGGGAAGAAAGGGGAATGGGCCTGAGAAGTCATCAATGATTTGTGTCAGCTGTTTGGCTTGTTTCATAAAATAAATGGATTCAGGAAGCTGCGAGATTTGACTTCAATGCAAGTGCTGACGATGGCTTTCCTGTAACACAATGTACAGTGAAATGACATCTTCATAACCATCTACATGTGAGGCCAATAGAACAGAGGGAGCAAATGAGGTTCTGGGTTCTTTCAATATCTGACCGGCTCCATTGTGACCTTGATCATGATTTATATCAGTGTATAATAGCCTAATTAGATTAACTGTGTAACTGCATGGAAAGAGAGTGGAGGCTTCACTCATGCCAGAAACACATTATTGACTGCTGTCATGTAGACCATGCCAAGTGTTCTGCTCTAGTCTCAAGAAGACCACACAAACTCCCCATCAAGCAAGACTGTCAAGGCATAAAGAAATTGCCAAAATTAGGCAGATAGTTGTGATCATTATGGAGCCATCTGTATCTCCTGATCTTCCAGGGGCACAGTACAATCTTGAATGCAGAATATTCAGTCCACGATTTGTCTTGAGCAGACAACAGATCATAATCTTGGATTACTTTTGATAATATTGAACTTGTAATTGCAAAAACAATTGCAGTATTTAAAAAGATTTAGACAGGTAAATAGATAAGAAATGTTCAGCAGGATATGGGCCAAAAGCAGGCAAATGGGACTTCTTAATTTAGAAAACCTGGTCGGCATGGGGGAGTTGGGCTGAAGGACCAGTTTCTTTGACTTTATGATGCTTTGTGTTTGTTTACAAAAAAAAGAACACGCAGCCAGAATAACGTAAGAATATACATTCTGAGCAATATAACTAAGTATATGTTCAAAAAGCCATGGGATTATCCTAGCCTTGAGAAAGAGCATGGAATGTCACACCTGCCAGGCGCCAAGGAAGATTCAAAGAGAAAGATTTCAAAAGGATAAGTGCAAGGCAAAAGAAACTGCAATTTCCTGCAAGTTATTTCAAACTGTGAACATGATGGGGAAAAAGAAAACAAGCTCAGTGTTATGTCTAAATGTTTATGTTTTCCCCTTTCAAGAATACACAAGAACAGGGCTAAAATCCAGATTCAACCATGGTCTGTGTGGGGTAACGGATGAAAGTATGTGCTGTGAGGGGCACAAGTGATAAAACCCCTAGTCATCTCTGGACATGAGGAAAAAGTAACATAGAAAACATTGAAAATAGTTGCAGGAGTAGGCCATCTGGCCCTTCTAGCCTGCACCACCATTTAATACAATCTTGGTTGATCATGCAATCTCAGTATCCCATTCCTGCCCTCTGTCCATACCCCTTGAACCCTTTACCCACAAGGACCACGTCCAGCTCCCTCTTGAATATATCTGATGGACTGGTCCCCACTGCTTCCTGCAGGAGAGAATTCCACAGGTTCACAGCTCTCTAAGTGAAGAAATTCTTCCTCATCTCAGTTCTGAATGGCCTTCCACTTATTCTTAGACTGTGACCTGTTGTTCTGGACTTCCCCAGCATTGGGAACATTCTTCCGCATCCAGTCAGATCAGGATTTTATATGTTTCTATGGGAATCCTCCATTTTTAAGCTAGCTTGCAAAGCTTGAAATTCATTACTAACCTAGCAACATCAGTGCTACCAGTATCAACCAGCAGAACTGTACTCCAGCATAATTTGCAACCACATGGACTAGCATATCCCCCACTAACCATTACCATCAAGCCTGGGGATCAACCCTGCTTCAATGGAGAGTACAGGAGGGCATGCCAGGTGCAGCATCAGGCATACTTAAAAATTAGATGTCAACTTGGTGAAGATACCAAACAGACTACTTGTACTCCAAATGGAAGAAACAGCAAGTGATAAACAGAGTTAAGCAATCCCACAACCAACAAATCACTAAGCTCTGGGGCACTTCCACATCCAATTGTGAATGGTGGTGGACAATTAAACAACTCACTGGAGGAGGAGGCTCCACAAATATCCCATCCTCAATGATGGAGGAGCCCAGCAAATCAGCGCAATAGATAAGGCTGATGCATTCACAACAAACTTCAGTCAGAATAGCCAAGAGGATGATTCATCTTGGGCTCCTCCAGTGATCCCTAGCATCACAGATACCAGTCTCCAGCCAATTCGATTCACTCCACATGGTATGAAGAAAAAGCTGGAGGCACTGGATACTGCAAAGGCAATGGACCCTGATAACATTCTGGCAGTAGTACTGAAGACATGTGTTACAGAACTTGCTGCTCCCCTAGCCAAGCTCTTTCAGTTACAACACTGGCATCTACCCAAGAACATGGAAAATTGCCCAGGTAAGTCCAGGACAAATCCAACCCGGCCAATTACCGCCCAATCAATCTACTCTCCATCATCAGTAAAGTGATGGAATGGGTCATCAACAGTGCTATCAAGCAGCACCTGCTCAGCAACAACCTGCTCAGTGACGCCCAGTTTGGGTTTCGCCCGGGTCACTCAGCTCCTGATCTCATTACAGCCTTGGTTCAAACATGGACAAAAGAGCTGAATTCCAGAGGTGAGGTGAGAGTGACAGCCCTTGACATCAAGGCATATTTGACTGAATATGGCATCAAGGAGCTCTGGTAAAACTCGAATGGGTATCATGGTACAAACATTGCGCTGGTTAGAGTCATCCCTGGCACAAAGGAAGATGGGTATGGTTGTGGAGGGTCAGTCATCTCAGCTCCAGGACATCTCTGGAGGGATCCCTCAGGGTAGTGTCTTAGGCCCAATAATGTTCAGCTGTTTCATCAATGACCTTCCTTCTGTCATAAGGTCAGAAGTGGGAATATTCGCCGATGATTGCACAGTGCACAGCACCATTCGTGACTCCTCAGATACTGAAGCAGTCTGTACTCAAATGCAACAAGATCTGGACAATTTCCAGGCTTGGGCTGACATGCCACACAAATGCCAGACAATGACCATCACCAATAAGAGATACTCTAACCGCCACCCCTTGACATTCAACGGTATCACCATCCCTGAATCCCCCACAGGCAACATCCTTAGCGTTACCATTGACTAGAAACTCAACTGGACTCACCACATAAATAAAGTGGCTACAAGAGCAGGTCAGAGAGTAGGGAAACTGCAGCGAGTAACTAACCTCCTGACACCCCAAAGTCTATCCACTATCTACAAGGCATAAGTCAGAAGTGTGATAGATAACTCCCCACTTGCCTGGATGGTTGCAGCTCCAACAACATTCAAGAACCTTGACTTCATCCAGTACAAAGCAACTCGCTTGATTGGCACCACATCTGCAAACATTCAATCCCTCCACCACCGGCACTCAGTAGCAGCAGTGTGTGCTATCTACAAGATGCTCTGCAGAACTTCACCAACAATTCTTAGACAGCACCTTTCAAACCCACGACCACTTCCACCTAGAAGGATAAGGGCAGCAGGTACTTGGGAACACCACCACCTGCAAGTTCCCCTCCAAGCCACTCACCTCCCTGACTTAGAAATATACCACTGTTCCTTCACAGTGGTTGGGTCAAGTTCCTGGAATTCCCTTCCCTACAGGCACTGTGAATCAACCCACAGCACGTGGAATGCAGTGATTCAAGAAGGCAGCTCACCACCACCACCTCAAGGGCAAATAGAGATGGGCTATCAATGCTGGCCAGCCAGTGTTGCCCAAATCTCACAAATTAATTTTTAAAAAAGCTAGCATAGTGACCATAATGTTTTCCATCATGTTTTCCTCATGGATATCAGATTCTAATGCCTTTTATCTTTTTATTCAAGTCACGCCTTATTTCTAATCTATGTGTATGTGTTGTGTTATTATTTCTTCTTATGTTCAACAACTAATAAACTTACTCTTTTGTTAATTCAAGAGCGCTTGATTAAACTGGATTCTTTTCAAACGTAACTTCATTTGATCTGGGATAAAGAGCTCCTTTTCAAAGTAACCTTGTTGCAACCGACTGATGGGGCAGGTGAATAAAGAAGAGGAGCCTGTTCAACCCGCCTCGCCTGTGGACTTTGACAATTTTGGAGCTCTCATCTGGAGCCTTAATAACTTTTGAAACCTTGCTCAGTAACTGGTAATAACTGATCATGTAGTAATGCCACAGCTCTGAGTACACAGTAACCCCATTAAGCTCCTGTCTGTTTCTGCAATAACTGGTGGTCACTTGCTTTGGGACAAAATACAATAGTTGTGGAAAGCTTACCCATCTTGAGCAACTGAGTTCTTTCCCACTGAGTTGCATTCCTGGGAGAATTACCATTAGTCACTTGCTTCTTTGGGTACAAGTGATTGGCTGATGCTATCTGCACTGGTCTGGAAGGAATTTGTTGAGATGGAAATAGTTGCAATTGTGGTAAATGCTGTCACATATTTGGAGGTGGTCTGAACTTCAGACTAAAGCACCTTTCTTTCTCTGCTAAAGCAAAAGCACTGTAGATGATTTCCTCAGGGACCCCTACATTAGCATAATTCACATCTCTGAGATTCATTTTACTTGAAGGTAGTGTGTTCTGTGAGCTGAGAATGAAAGTGCGAAAGGGATTTTCATTGCAGAAGTTGCTCAGTAAACCTAACGCAACAACAGTACAAGATGAAGACTTTGCCAAAAGAAAACAATTGTGTCTTGTATATGTTCTAACCTAATCCAAAATGCTCACAAAATTGAGCTTTTATACAAATTACAACCAATAAAATGCTAAACCAAAATTATTATGAACCTGCCAGTGTTTGCCATTGTGAAACTGGCAGCAACTTCTGGTGTCTAGACATGGAATTAGCTACAGGTATCGAGAAGTTATTGTCATTGATTTCCTGTTCCTCTGCAGGGGGCACTATTGAAGCCACTGAAAACAGCAATCCTTAGGAATTTTTAAACTGACATGGATTCCCAACTTATTCTGTAATAGTGTTGTTAAAAAAAAGTACCAGAATATAACGCGTTATTGAACAGGCTCAAACAACATTATAACAGCTGAATAACTTCTCTGACCCTGAAATGCTAAAATTACATTTTGCAGAATATCAGGTTTTTTTCATTCAGATAACAATTTTATAGGTTTTAAATGAAGAAAAAAGTATTTTTTTTTTCAAGTTCCAGTTAATTCCCATTTGTATGTTCAATTCTTTAAATGCCCTCTTTTTAAAATTCATGAAGTTGAATGATAATAAATGCATTTTACTTCCTAGTTTGTAATCTGTGAGGTTTCATCATTGATTGATTGACTTGATTGTTGACATAGTTGTTTTAGGACATCTCAAAATCCTTAGACTTGATGTCACATCCCCCCAAAATCCCCAGACCTTTTAGGTGAAGAATAGTTTAAGAAAATGCTGTTATCAGCAAAACAGTAAATTATTGATGTTAAACTACGGATGAAAAGCATTTGTAATCCATATGGCACATGCAGAACACAGGACATAGGACATTCAGATCCTTCAATCCAATTCACCATTCAAAAAGATGATGTCTGATTTGGTTGTGGTCTTAAGTCAACTTTCTTGTTTGTTCCCTGTAATCCTTCACTTTCTCATCTATCAATGGTCTCCATCTCGAAAATATAGTGACCCAGCCTCAACTGTCTTCTGGGGAAGACACTTTTGCAGATTAATGATCCTCTGAGTGGAAAGTTTTTCCTTATCTGCATCTTATAAGGAAGACCTTATTCTTAAACTGTGACTCTTAGTTTTAGGCTCACCTATAAGAGGGAACATCCTTCTGGCATCAAACCCATCAAATCCCTTCAGGATTCCTCTAATTCAATAAGATCATCTCTCATTTTTTTTGCATGTAGGCCTAATCTGTACAAACTTTCTTCATGAGATAAACCTTTAATTCCAGGGTTAGGTTGTGTGAGTCTCTTCTCAATTGCTTCTATCCTGATTATACCCTTGTAAATTAATGAAACGCAATTTGCCTTTCACACAACCATAACTCATGTATGCTGACGTTACCTTTGGAGGTCAGACCTGGAATTCAGCCAATGGATACATATGTTTCAGTGGTATCAGTTAAAGGTTATAAGTTTTGTTTGTTTTGTCTGTTCTCTTGTGGGCATGACTCTATGGCAAAGAATTTCCTGGAATCAGCAATCTCATTACTTATATAATTACATAATAAATTACATGAATCATAGAATCATAGAAAATTTACAGCAAAGGAAGAGACCACTTGACTTATCATATCTGCACCAACTGCAGCTTAATCCCACTTTTAAGCATTTGGACCATAGCTCTGCAGGTTTTGGCACTTTAGGTACATATCCAGACATTTATTAGATGAGCCGAGGGTTTTTGCTTCCACTACCTATTTGGGTAGTGAAATCTGGAAACATACTACCCTCTGTTGAAGAAATATTTATCTTATTCCCCCTATAATCATTCAACCAATTACTTTAATTCTATTCCCCCTTGTCAATGATTTCTCTGGTAATATAAATGGGCTTCTTCTACCCACTTTAACTAAGCCCCTTCTGGGTAGGAAGGCCATTTTATTCTCACACACTTTGCAAATGGGCAGAGCCCAGAGTTATGGACAAGATTTTTGTTGGGAGCCTCACATCTCTGACTGGTGTTTACTGTTTGTGAATGACTAGGTTCAACCTTGTGGTGTATACATTGAATTATGGCAAGAAACTGTTAGTGAGGTTAGGCGAACTGATATTATGTGCGAATTTTACATAGGTGTTTGGGACCTTATCCTCTTTGTGGTATGCTATGTCTACACCCTGTGCTTTTGTGTTTAACCACTTTACACATTCCTAATCAATATTCCCCACATGTTGCACATGCAACCACTCCGATGCTCTGTGCACAGCAATTGGTATTGGTCCACCAATTACAGCATCATTTTCTAAATCTGGAAGTCACTGCTGTGCTTGGGTTCCAGGTAAGAAACTCAGAGGGAATGTTACTCCCACACCATCCTTGCAATGCAATTTTTTACTGGTTTAGTCTTGGTCAGTATCTATATGATTAGGGTAAGTTCAACAGGATCCCCTTCCTCTGAGGTGCTACTGTCTATCTCTTGAAGGAAATCTTCAAATCCCTTGGAAATCTTGAGCTCACACAGTTCTTTGATGATCTCAATGTTGTTTTTTCCCAAAGATTGGAATGAAGTCTGAACCAGGTCACTGGAAGTTTCAAGTGCTTTGAATTTACAAGTAATCACAGTTGGAAATTGAATTTCAACTTCGACATTCCTAACCTACTATTCCAGTTACTGCAATATAGGAGACCGTCAGCTGCATCTGGTGGAAGGTGTAGGATCTGCTGAGTGGAATTGCTAGTGATATCATTGAGCATAACCAGCATGTTCTTGACATTTCAGATCCGGATCAGAAAGAAGTACAACTTGGGGACATAACATGTCTTCAGGCTCTTGCTTTTCCACATTGTTGGAGTGTATCCATTCTCAGGACGGCCACCCAGCAGTAAAAAGGCTAGCATCTTGAGCTTTTCTTCTCAATCGTCCTCTGCCATACCTGCCCGGGAATCCATCTGGGCACCCAGGTATTCCTTGGTCTCACCTGGTTTGTTGAAGGAAACAATGCCACCCTTTAACTCCCAGTTCTTACCATGGTAGCATAAGATATTTCCCTTATAAGTGAAGTGGAAACCTTTAACACTTAATTCTTATTGACCTTTCTTTCTATCTTCAGGGTTCTATGGACATTCACTCCAAAACATCTCTCTTCCTTTAAGTTAATAGTGAATTCCACTGCCTTGTTTGACCTGTCATACCTCACAGTTTAGAAATTAAGATATTCCTGGAATCATCACAAAAGTTAAAGCTTTTATCAAGGTATGCTAAATTGCCCAATTTGATTGTTTTCTTTGGACCCAGGTTAACACAAAGTGCATACCAGATTTCAGATCTTGACACAAGTGACTATTTATTACAAAAAAATAGAGCCTAGCTACAGCTAAACAATTATGAATTGTTGATATATAAATCTACTACTTAAATAACTAACTCCTTTATAAAACTCCCTCTACATACACATAGAGGCATAGATAGACAAAAATATTGCTGTTCTGGATGGAAGGGAAAAATTGGGAAGGTAGTTGAATGACCCATGTTCGCAGGGTTTGTTGAGATTATCCTTTGACTTGTCAAGCTTTGATATTAAGAGAAAGTGAGGACTGCAGATGCTGGAGATCAGAATCGAAGAGTGTAGTGCTAGAAAAGTACAGCCAGTCATGCAGCATCCAAGGAGCAGAAGAATCGATGCTTCAAGCATCAGTCCTTCATCAGGAACTGATGTTTTTGATATTCTTGAATATCTTGTTTCCAGGTACTTTCATGCCCTTTCAGGAGGCACAGATTGACTCATTCAAAAAATGTTTGTTTGTTACTGGTTAAAAGCCCCAGCTCATTGTAACTGGTGAGGGAAAATTAAGTAGCTTTCTTCAGATGTTAGGCATTCTAGAGTTGAAGTCTTCTATGTATATCATTCATACCCACAAACTATTTCACTGCCCAGGAATCACTCACATGGATGTTGGCTGACAGATGACTTTTGACATCCATAACCAGTCTCAGTTCCACAAACCAATCAGCTATTTGTTGCCAGTTAAATCTCACTTTGTACACACTCCTTGCTGCCAGTCCATTGCAACCTACTTCCCCCTCTGGTTAAACACAACAGCAGTACAAACACCAATTACAATGAGATTCAGTAACTTGCTTTTACAAAGTCCAATAATCAATTCCACAATCAAAAATGTCAAATAAAATAAAGTTGGAGTCTCCATGGACCTCCCTAATGTATTACCTCATATTTGCATAGGCTGAATTCCATTTGCCACTTATCTGCCCATTTGACATGTCCCTCAATAGTTTCCTGCAGTCTACAGTTTTCCACGTCATGCTGCCGATTTTTGAGTCATCTACAAATGTTTTGTTCATACGTTTCATCCAAATTGTTCTTATAAGCCACAACAGCAGGGAACGCAGCCCTGTAGAGCTCAGTTGGAAATAGCCTTCTCATTGCAAAAATACCAATCTACCATTAAACTAATTCTGGATCCAGCTTGCTACATTCCTCTGGATCTCATGGCCATTTTTGTTAATCAGTCTGCCGTATGAAAGGTTCCTGCTAAAATCTGTGTTATAGAATCCCTACAGTGTGGAAGCAGGCCATTCAGCCCATCAAGTCAACACTGACCCTCTGAAGAACATCCCACCTCATCCCTGTAACCACACATTATTCACATCACACCCACCTAGCCTGTACATCCCTGCACACTATGGGCAATTTAGCATATCCAATTCATCTAACTTGTACATCTTTGGACTGTGGGAGAAAACTAGAGCACCCAGAGGAAACCCACACAGACACAGGGCGAATGTGCAAACTCCGCACATACAATAGCCCAAAACTGGAATTGAACCTGGATCCCTGGTGCTGTGACGCAGCAATTCTAATCACTGAGCCACAGTCGATAACATCAACTGCATGATCCTCATCAATCCTTTTCATTACATCTCACAAAATTCAATCAAGTTATTCAGACATAATCTTCCCTTAACAAAGCCACACTAATTGATCTTGATAATCTGTATCTTTGTAAATGAGAGCTTATCTTCCTTTTTTAAAATTCATTCACACAATGTGGACTTTGCAGGCTAGGCCAGAACTTTTTGTCCAACCCTAATTACTCTTTAGAAGGTGGTGGTGGCCTGTCATCTTGAAATACTGTGGTCCATGTTTCTGAGAATTACTTCCAATAATTTACCAACTACTGAGTTTAAACCAATTAGCCTGTAATTATTTTTGTGGATCCCTTACTCCCTAGTAATCAAAGATACAACATAAGCATTTCTCCAATCCTCTGCCGCAACATCTTGTATCCAGTAAGAATTGAAAAATGCTGGTCAGACATTCTACTATTTCATCATCTTTGTTCAGATGAAAGGTCACTGAACCCAAAACATTGAATTTGATTTCTCTCCAACGATGCTGTTAGATCAGCAACATCTGTTTTTGTTTCAGATTTCCAACATCCACAGTCTCGGGTTTATTCCACTGTCTCATCCCTAACTTCTTTCTATAACAGGAAACTGTTCATCTAGTCTTGATGATTTATCCATTTTAAAGGATGCTAATTGCATTAATACCTTCTCTCTCTATGTTGATCACATCCAATATTTAATATTTTTCCTGTTTAATTGTAATATTTGCATTGCCCCTTTTATGAAGACAGATACAAAGTATTCATTAAGAAATATACCAACATGTTTCACCTGTTTACAAAGATAAACTTGCTAGTCTATTAAGAATCCTATTCTTAGTAATCCACTTACTCCTAATATATTAATAAAGTATCTTGGGTCCTCACTTTACTTTCTCCATTCCTTTTGTGATTTTAGCCCACTACTTTCTATGCCCCTCTTAGTTTTCTACAATATTAAGTTCTTGGTGTCAGACATGAGGTTTAGTTTTCTAATTTATCTTAGCCTGTAAGATCCTTGATATCTAGGGAGCTCTAGATTTGTCTTCTTCTTTGTGAGAGGATGTTTATTTGGAACCTCTTGAGTCTCTCCTTTGAATTCCTTTGCCTGGACACTGATTTACCTTCACTAGCTCTTTCCAATCCACTTTTTTTGTGAATTCAGCAGAGTTTAGTCTTGCCCAGATTTAGACCTATGTATTGTTGTCCTTTTTCACAGTTATGTTAAAACAAACGGATTTATGATCAGTACAACTGTTGTGCTCTCTCACTGTCACAGCTACCTTTCCAGCTTCATTCCCTAAAATTAATTACAGAACTGCACCACACTTGTCGGGATTGCTACATACTGATGAAAATGGTTCACCAGAGTGCATCTCAAGAATTCTGCTTCTTCAATTCCTTTCCTATTAAAAATTCCCAGTTTTATTGGAATAGTTAAAATTCCCAATGATTGCTGGCCAATGTTTTTGCATTTCTCAGAAATTTGCCTATATATTCATTCTTCCAACAGCCTGACTATTTGGGATTGTTAAAATAATCCCTGTATAATGTGTATGATCACTTATTGTTTGTTCCTTATCTGTATCCATAATTTGATGAATTACACTATTGTCCATTATTAAAACTTACCTCATGTGCTACTATTGATTGAACAATGAAGAACGGAAATGTTCTCTTTTATAACAGCGATTTGAAGATCTATGTACCAACCACTTGGTTGGAGTAGATTGCTGCTACAAGTCCTTCTTCCTTCAGTAGTCTAGAGATTTACTAGTAGTCAGTGATGAAGGATTACTCACAAATATTCTCATCAGGATAGGCTGTTGGTTTATTTAACAGGCTGGAGTTTATTAGGTCTCAGTCCTATCTACAGGTTCCATAAGTTCTCAGGCATAACAAGATGTAGACTGGACACATATGTTTCCATAAGGAGACTGAACTATCTAAAACTGCCCAATCTACCTGAAATCCAATGAGTAGCTGTGTTATACACCAGAGTGGGTGGCCCTTTATTTTGATGCAAAGTAACTCTTTTTCTATTAATTTATTTGCAGAAGATACTTTTCCTGGATAATAAACCTTTTCACTCATGCTCTCGTTCATATTGCTTTCAGAAAGATAGCAAAGTGCTGACACAAGTCATCACATTCAACAAACACAGTACAGAGAATTCATGGGGAGAAATATCAAAAACTAATCAAGTCACATTAAAGCAACATGTACTTATTAATGAAAATCATTAAGTTGCTGTTTTGCAAATTGCATTTATTTTGAAAATAAAAAAAGTACATACAAACAACTAAAAACCTGAACACCTTTTTCTAGTTGAAATCTAATAAATATTTTCTTGAGACTCTCCAATCAATCGTATTGATAAAAAATTGCTCTGTTGTAATATTTATTGATTTCTTGATCCCCCAATGACCCTGTCCCACCCCAGACATTTTGGAGAGGTATGCAAGTTTAAGTAAGTACTCATTAAAGAAAGCAGAGAATTATGGAAATTACTTAATGGGTGAAAAGCATTTGTAATCCCTATAGGTTTAGGCATGTGTTGAGAAATATTTCAGCATGCTAAGTGTATGACATAATGTGTATCTAATTTTCAGTCTGGTTCTCACACATGGCATGCTTAGATCTGCATACATTCAAATCAAAATGCAGTCAGTTTTCAAACTGATGAGTGTAAGCACATAAAATGGGAACCATTTAAACATATAATCATACCAACAAGAATAGGCTACTCAATCTTTCAAGCCTATTCTGTCATTCAATAGGTTGTGGCAGATCTGATTTTAACCTCAGCTTTATATTCCTGCATATCCCTGATAATCTTTCATCCCCTTCATAATCAATAATCCATCTACCTCTCCCTTAAAAAAAAACATCCACTGTCTTTTGAGAAAAGAAATTCCAAGGACTCATAACCCTCTGAGAGAAGAACTGTTTCCTCATTTCCATCACAGATGGATGATCCCCTTACATTTTGACTATGACACTGACTTCCAGATTCTCGAACAAGGAAAACCCAATCAAGGATGTTTCAGTTAAGTCATTTCTAATTCTTCTAAATTCCAGAGGATACAGGTCTAACCTGTCCACCATTTCCGCATCAATCCACTCATTCTAGGTATTAGTCTAGTAAATCTTCTTTGAGCTGTTTGCAATACATTCATATCCTACATTAAATACGATGACCAGATGCTGTACACTGTGCCCTAGATGTAGTCTCACCAATACCTTCGATAGCTGAATCATAGCCTTTCTACTCTTCCATTCAATTCCCCTCACATTAAAACATAGTATAATATTAGTTTCCCTGATTACTTGCTGTACCTGCATTCGAAGCTTCTGTGATTCATGCATTAGGAAACACAGATCTCTCTGCATCTTGGAGTTTTGCAACCTCTCACCATTTAGATAATATTTAGATAATATGCTTCTTTTTCATTCTTTCAGCCAAAATGGACAATTTCACACTTTCCCACAGTATTCCATGTGCCAGATCTTTTCCAACTCCCTTGACCTATTTAAATCCCTTTGTAGTCTCCATACATCATTTTCACACCTCAGTTTCCTACCTATATATCATTACTGACCATACCCTCGGTCTCTTCATCCAAATCATTTATATGATTTTTTTTCTTTTAGATTCCCTTCAGTGTGGAAATAAGCCCTTTGGCCCAACTAGTCCACACTGACCCTCCGAAGACCCATTTCCCTCTGACTAATGTTCCTAAAACTATGGGCAATTTAGCATGGCCAATTCACCTGACCTGCACATCTTTGGACTGTGGGAGGAAATCAGAGCACCCGGAGGAAACCCACACAGATTAGGGAGAATGTGCAAACTCCATACAGACAGTTGCCCAAGGCTGGAATCGAACCTGGGACCCAGGTTTGTGAAGAGTTGATGCCCAAGCACACACTCTCTTGTCACATCAGTCAGGACATCCTGCCAGCTTGAAAAAGAACCATTTATTCCTGCTCTTTGCTATATTAAATTATCTAATTTATACACAGTTCTCCTCACCTGACATGCAATGCCTTGACTACAGCTGTTAATGCTGTCTTCTCAGATTTTTCAGGCTTTATTTCATCTATCCATTTTGCCTTATTTGTACTTTGACCGTAATCATCTCATTCTGAGGGACGTGACAAAAAGAATCTGGATTCTGCAAACAACGGAAATGAAAGTGACACATCTTGAGATATTTTCTTGCTAAGTTTTAATTCCTTTTACAGTCTTCTGTTTTGAATTTGTTGCTTGGCTATTTTCAGAAAGAATATGTGCCAAAATGCTTTCCTTGAAGGCAATTATAGCATGTAACAAAAAATACTATTGGCAATGTGAAATATAAACAAAAATATTAATTATTCCAATGAACTCGTGCGGCAAATAAACCTATTAGTATTTTTGCAGTAGATCTTTCATCAGATGGAAAATTGAAAAATAAGAGCACACCTTTGCAAAGTAGGGAAATAAAAGGTTTGGAGAGCACCAGAGCATTTTGCAATTTACTTCACATTCAGTACTATTCTGTTCATCTCATTCGCCAAGCTCCCCTGAACTGCTCATAATATCTGGGCCTTATTTTCAAACTATGTGGCAGGACAAGTGAAATTTGCAAAATTTTATTGTAGCTGAAAATTTATACCATATGTGATTTTCAAGTATGATTCTTTTTGTACTGGCAAAAGGAATTGCATCTTCTTCAAATATCTCAGAATCTGCTCTCAATCATAGGATGAGTTGAGTCAAAAGATGGCCACCTCAGTGTTCTTTTTGGTCGTGTACAGTGGAAATGAAAGAAAGATGTTTTATCACCAAGTTGTAATTGAAATGGTTCCAATCCCAATTATCTAAAATGATGTCCCATGTTTAAGATAGACATTTTCATGATTTATTTTAGATTGACCGTATGTGAACAATGCTGTCCAACTCTAAGTGCTTCAATAACGTATCTAGGATTTGAATAAAGTGAACAGTAAAAGTGTAATTTGTCATTTCCTCATGGAATTCGCAATGTGCTACATAATTCAATTAGGGAAAGGAAATTTAAGAAATTGCTCTGCGATTCTGTGGGGTTAGTGGTCTGAAATTTGAAAAAGGTTGTGAAAGAAATCTGTAAGGGTCTGAAGGAATAATTCTGAGGACTGCTTTAAAGACTACTCAATATGATGAGACCACAGCAACATAGGCAGGAGAACAGTTTCATGCTTTGAAAGAGTAAAACCTAACATCTAGATCTTCCTCACAGCCTTGTTAATAATGTCTATTGTATCAATATAATTTGTACCTGGTTGATATCATGAAATACACAACGTTTAAGATGACAGCTTCTTTGTGATAGGCTACTGCATTATTTTTATCTGGTACACTAGGCAAACCAGAAAATAGTGCAGGAAATCTTTCCGACAGATCTTACAAAAAACAAACTGTGATCAGGATCCAAGATGCAACATAGTGCGAGTGGTGGGCATTGCTTCAACTCTCCGACGAGATAGCAAGCAAGCAGCGGAAGTCTGAAGAATCTATAGACCCAGCTTTCAGAAAGTTGCTCCTACAAACAGAAAGCATCCAAAAGAACTCAACTTTTAGGAACCCCTCAGAAGAAAAATTCAATGAGGCAGAATCTACAATCTGTTATGAAAAGTATTTCAGACATAGTAAGAGATGTGCTGGGCTGCAGTATTAGACTCAATTGCGAGTCTGTGGTCTGTGGGAGAGGTCCCAAGTTGGAGTTCAACCAGTAAGCAAACAAATGTCCGAGAAACTGAGCAAAATTTGAAATCCCCAATGCATGGGCAATGGTGTCATTACAAGCTCAGAAAGCTAGAAATAAGCAAAGTTCTTATAGCTCAGAGCAAGTGCTGCCACCATGACTGAATGAATTGAATGATTTATTTATTGTTACTTGTATTTTGAAAATAAATACAATGAAAAGTTTAATATGTCACTGTGCCCTGGTGCTATTTGAGTTATAGAAGATATAATTAAAATATAATTAGAAACAGAGTTCTTCCTCCCTTCTTGTGCTCCAATTGATGTCAGTGGAATGGGTAGAGGGTCTACACAATGGGCTCTGTGCCTACCAATGGCCCACATCACAGTCTATTCCAGGAGTCCCACACTGAGGCCACCACAGCCGGGACCACTCCACTGTCAGGAGTACCATACCAGGCCTATCATGCCACCAGAGATGCGACTATTGCTCCCAGCGATCTGCCAGGAGTACCAATTTGAGCCTACTGCATTGCCACCGCTTACTGATGTTCACAGCAGAAGCCGCCCTCCCATCACCACCATCGTTGAGACTGGTGCTGCTGCTACCCGTCATGAGTCCTATACTGGGCCCATCAATATAGAGGTTGCCACGCTCCAGTGCCATCTCTCAGCACTGAGTCCACACTCACTGAAGTTGCGAGCTCTCCGAGGTCTTGCTCTTCCCCGAACTTGGTTCACTCTCCTCGAGGAGCTGACTCCTTCCACTGCTGCCGCTCATGCTCTCGAGACAGGGCCTGCCCTGTCAGAGATGCGAAAAGGCCTCCAAGGTGAAAATAAAGGAAGAGAACAAAAGTAAAGAGCAAAAATGACATGCAAAATTAAAAAGAGAACAAAAACATAAAAAAAGTTGACAGAAGCGGATGAGCCTCAGGCCAGTAACTCAGATGGAACATCGTCACTCTGCTGCCATCTTTGACGGGGTACGTACAGGAAGAAAAAAACAAAGGCCACAGGAACAATTACAACAGACTGGGAATGTCATAATACCAGAATTAAAATGATATATGGGGAAATTAGAAGCTGCAGCAGGCAAGGTCTAATGGAAGAAGAAGCTAGAAGAACCATGTTGTGGTTCTGTTCGCCGAGCTGGGAATTTGTGTTGCAGACGTTTCGTCCCCTGTCTAGATGACATCCTCAGTGCTTGGGAGCCTCCTGTGAAGTGCTTTTGTGATGTTTCCTCCAGCATTTATAGCCATTATAGAGGAAACATCACAGAAGCACTTCACAGCAGTCTCCCAAGCACTGAGGATGTCACCTAGACAGGGGACGAAACGTCTGCAACACAAATTCCCAGCTCGGCGAACAGAACCACAACAACGAGCATCCGAGCTACAAATCTTCTCACAAACTTAGAAGAACCATGTAAAAGCTAGAAAATTTATTGCTTGAGCAATAAAGGTGGGAAGTATTTAAACTGCAGATAGGAGTACGCATCCAACAAGAAAAAAACCATAAAACAATAGGGATTATTAATAGAAAGCAGGCAACAGAGAATCCTCCAGATAAGTCAGTAAAAAGAACTGGATTCATCTAGCAGAGCAGCAAAAAAGGCAATAATAATCTGTTTGCTTACAAAATGTGAGAAAGCTCCATTTTATTCTGTGGAGGTGGGAAAGCACCATTTTGACTGCCAAAGCATGAAAATTCCTCCAGTACAGTGGGAGACAGCAGCAGCATTGTTATACTGCAAAATTTTTAAAAAGCCTTTAAAGTCAGGAAAATGGATAGTCACATTCGGAAGACATGACAAAATAAATAATATTGCCAGGAAGATTTAACTTCAGAGATACACCAAATAAAACAATTAAATTAGACATAAAAGCAATGTATTTTGAATGCTGGAGATCTGAAATTAAAACAGAAAGTGTTGGATAAATTCGACAAATCTGGAGAATCTGTCTGGAGAGAGGACTGGAGTAACATTTCAAATCCAACTCTCCTTCAATGAAGTTTGAAGATCTTGGAGAAAACAATTCTTAAGATACGTAAGGTTTCAGTGAGCCTTCTTCATAATCTATTCTCTCCACAGATGCTGTTGGGCCAGCTGAGTTTCTCCAGCAAATTCTGGGCTTTTTGTGTGTTTCAAATCTCCAGCATGCTCAGTTTTTTGTTTTATGTTAAGATATGCAGTTGCTGTCAAACCAGGTAATAAATCGGAAGCTGAACATACAGTGATGCTGCTACATTTCATTCAAACTCAAGTTGCTGATGCCAAGGTATAAATGAAGCAAAAAATACTTTTGATCAAATTCTGCAAGCTTTTGACAATTACTTTAACTTCAGAACAGTATCCAGGTATATGTATGATTAATTTTATTAATGACCTTGACAGATAATTAAGACAATGTAACTCTGGAAATTTAATATTAGGATTCATTAGGGACAGAACTATGATTGTAACTGCCAATTGGTCCTTGTCAGATTAATTACAGTCAAAAGAAAATCTGACTTTAGAGAAAACCATTCAGATAATGGGTGAAATAATAATCTGGAAGCCACACAGATCAATTTTAAGAGGAGAAATTCATAAGGGACCTGAAGAATCCATTCAGCTTTTAATGTACAATAATCCTAAGTCAGTGCCAGTGCTATTAGTCAAGGGAATCTGACAGGCACAAGCAGTGTTCAGCTATTAAAAATGAATGTATAACTGCAGGACATCATTCTTCTGGAAGGTGAACAGCCAGAGGTTATGGTCCACAATGGTACCAATCTCATAGATAGGAAGAGGGATAATGTTCTGAAAACAGATCTTAGGGAACTAGTAAAGAAAGCAAAAGAAAGGATCTCACAAGCAGAAATCTTAGAATGATTTCTAGTACCATGTTGTAGTGAGCATAGAATAGGGTGTACTGTGGGAGGGAGGGCATTGTGACCATTTCTGGGCAGATGGGACCTGAATGATTTGGATGGTTTACACTTTAATAGGACTAATTCTTTTCAGGGAGATTGGTTAGTGTTGTTGGGAATGGTTTCAACTGGCTTGTCGGAGAGATGGGAACCTGTGTTGTAGTTCAAGATAAAAGAAAGTCACACTGGTAACTTGAAGTAGGAAAGCAGTCAGCCAAAGTAGAAATCAAGCGAATTGAAAAAAAACACTAACTAAGCTTAGAATATGGAATAATGTCAAAAAACCATTGATAATCTACTTGGATATCGGTAGCATTCACAACAAGGTAGATGAATTAAAGGCACAAATACAAAAATGTGGGTTTGATCTAATTCCATTATTGGAATATGGCTGCAGCATGACCAAGAGTGGGAACTGAATATTCAAGGATATTCAACATTGAGGAAGTGCAGGGCAAAGAGAAAATGAGACGGTGTTGTGCTGATTTAAAGAGTAGCATTAGTATCAAATAAGGTAGGTTCACATATCAGAAGAGCAAAATGGTGAATGGTTAGTGGCGGCATGGTGGCACAGTGCTCACTGCTGCCTCACAGTGCCAGAGACCCGGGTTCAATTCCCGCCTCAGGCGACTGACTGTGTGGAGTTTGCACGTTCTCCCCGTGTCTGCATGGGTTTCCTCTGGGTGCTCCAGTTTCCTCCCACAGCCCAAAGATGTGCAGGTCAGGTGAATTGGCCATGCTAAATTGCCTGTAGTGTTAGGTAAGGGGTAAATGTAGGGGTATGGGTGGGTTGCGCTTCAGCGGGGCGGTGTGGACTTGTTGGGCCGAAGGGCCTGTTTCCACACTGTAAGTAATCTAATCTAATCTAATCTATTTGAGTGGAACAAAAATAAGTAAGGGACATTAAACATTGGAAGGAGTTGTTTATTGGTCAAATATGAGAATCTCTTAAAAACATATGACAAATGGACACCTGGATAACAATAATTGGATTGGGCACAGTCAGCATGGTTTTGTGAATGGGAAGCCCTGTTTGATGAGTCTAATAGAGGATAATCTTTGAGGATATCACTAACAGAATTGGGTAGTTGGTGGACATAGTATGTCAGAAAACATTTGATAATTCCCCCAAGAGGTTATTTTGCAAAATTGAAGCACATGGGCTAAGAGGGATAATAGTGATAGTTGGGTGGGGAGTGTGGAATATTGTACAATGCATTTAGGCACACAAATGTGTAAATATTGATCACGCGAATAAATGTTTAGGTAAGGGGAACTATTCTATAATGCTGTAAGGGCCTGAAAGGGTTAATGCTGAGGAGTGTTGCTGAACAAAGAGACCTTGGAGTGCAGGTTCATAGTTCCTTGAAAGTGGAGTCGCAGGTAGATAGGATAGTGAAGAGGGACCTTTACTGGACACAACATTGAGTATAGGAGTTGGGAGGTCATGTTGCGGCTGTACAGGACATTGGTTAGGCCACTTTTGAAATATTGTGTGCAGTTATGGTCTCCCTCCTATCGTAAGGATGTTGTGAAACTTGAAAGGGTTCAGAAAAGATTTACAAGGATGTTGTCAGGGTTGGAGGGTTGGAGGATTTGAGCTATAGGGAGAGGCTGAACAGGCTGGGGCTGTTTTCCCTGAAGCATCAGAAGCTGACCTTACAGAGGTTTATAAATCATGAGGGGCATGGATAGGGTCGATAGTCGAGGTCTTTTCCCTGGGTTGGGGGCATCCAGAACTAGGTTTAGGATGAGACGGGAAAATTTTAAAAGGATCCTAAGGAGCAACATTTTCACGCAGAGGGTGATGTGCGTATGGAATGAGCTGCCCGAGGAATTGGTGGAGGCTAGTACAATTGTGACATTTAAAAGGCATCTGGATAGGCACATGAATACAAAGAGTTTAGAGTGATACAGTCCAAGTGTTAACAAGTGGGACTAGATTAGGTTCAGATATCAGGTCGGCACGGATGAGTTGGACCGAAGGGTTTGTTTCCGTACAATGATTCTATGAGTGCATTAAGTACCTGCTAATATGTTGAGGTGATAGTTTTGGACCTCAAACCAGTAATACTCTAACAGATGGATCTCATATGGGTTGTAGTGAGAATCTATCATACAGCATAGGGTTGTGGATGAGATGACAAGTATATATCAAAGGGGCACACAAGATGGACAAGCTGGGAATTTACCAGTGCAACATTGCAGTGTCAAAGTATACATGCCATTAGATTCCCTACAGTATGGAAACAGGCCCTTCGGCCCAACAAGTCCACACCGACCCTCTGAAGAGTAACCCATCCAGACCCATTCCCCAATCCCTATACTTACTCCTGTCTAATGCACCTGATACTATGGAAATTTAGCATGGCCAATTCACCTAACCTGCACATCTTTGGATTGTGGGAGGAAACCGGAGCACCCGGAGGAAACCCACGCAGACACGGGGAGAATGCGCAAAGTCTACATAGGCAGTCACCCGAGGAGGGAATCAAACCTGGTCCCTGGCGCTGTGAGGCAGCAGTGCTAACCACTGAGCCACGGTGCTGCCCATAGTGGCCCATAGTGCCACTCATAATGGGAAGTCTTTTAAATGTTAAGGACAGTAACCAAATTTAAGTTAAAATTTGAAGAGAAAGTCTATGCTGATGTAGGCCGATTTAGACTGAGGTCAGCACTGTGCTGTTTGCTTGAATTTCTGTTGATAGCTAAAATGGAATTTGACCCAATTCAAACTGCTTCTGATAAACACCTGTCCAATTTCAGTGTTTGTCCTGAGATTCTTGCTCAAGGCAAATGAAACCAAACAAACCGACACACCATTGCAGACCAAGCATCTCATATTAAAGACAAACACAGAGTTTTTATTTTTTCATAGTAAGGTCTTTCAATCGAAGAGACCAGAAGAAAGTGGTCAAGGGTTTTTGATGGCTGTCTTGTGGTAGAACTAACATAGGTGCCAGGGAATTTATGGAGGAGTACTTCATATTTTTGACTGAATTACTACTTTACCATCACCAGGGCTTCCAGCTTTTATTGGGATCTTTGGTTGGCAAATGTAACATAGTTAGTGTATTCGTTCTTCTTTGCAAGGTAATAATTTCATTGTGCTCAAAGAGATAGAGAAATCTGCTGAAATCCTTTTTGGCGGGTTAGCCACATGGTGTGAGAAAATGTAAATATTATTATACACACTAATATTGATACATAAATTGGTTAGAAAGTTCAGTGGTTAAAGGATACACTGTCAGTTGCAAACTTCCAGAACATATTTTAAGGATCTTGTGTCAGGCAGACCAGGACAGAGTGAGACATTCTGTATCTGGGTGTGGTTTTGAAGTGACCAAGGAGGTATGCAAGTGCTGACATAAATTGGTTAGAAAATCTGAAACAAGAAACAGAATTTGCTGGAGAAATTCAGCAGGTCAGGACACAAAACATTAACTTTGCTTTCACGCCACATATGCTGCCAGACCTGCTGAGTTTCTCCAGCAATTTCTGTTTTTGCTCCAGATTTCCAGCAACTGCAGTTTTTTCATTTATTTTCATTTGAAAGCCCACCTCAGTTTTGTGAAACTTCCTACCAATTATGTGAGAGACTGTTAGGTCCTCTAGCCATCATTCCTTACACCCTGTCATCACCAAGCCACCTTCCAATCTGCATTGAAGCATGATTTAGCTCAATGTAACAATTTTCCAGTCTTGAAGAAAGGTCAGTTGTGGAAGTTTAAAATGCGATTCCAAAATTCTTTACTCTCATTGAAGTCGGAAGTTGGAATACAACATGTTCTGTATGATTTACAACTCCTCAGATGCTGAAGCAGTCCATGTTCATATGAAACAAGATCTGAACAACATTCCGGCTTGGCTGAATCAATGTAATACTTATAACACGCAATGACCATCTCCAAGATAATCCAACCATCTCTCCGTGACATACAGTGTTCTGGGTTACCATTCATTAGATACACAGTTGGACCAGCGACATAAATGTTGCAGTATCAAGAGTGGGTTAGAAGCTATGGATCCTGAGATATGTAATCCATCTCCTGATTCTTCAAAACCTTTCCACTTGTCCAAGAACAAATCAAGGGTGTGATGGACTACTCCCCATTTGAATTAGCGTGGGTGCAACAACAGTGAGCAGGTTTGCCACTATTCAGGACACTCCTGCTCCCACTTTCTGTTTCTGTACTTCTATGATGTAAGTTTACTTCCCTAAAGGACATTAAGGAACTATTTGTGAGTTTGCAATAATTGGTTAGCTTTGATACATTTTACAATTGTTCCTAACTTAAATTTTAATTTTGAATTTAACTGTTCTTAACCGGAACGTAATTACATGAACCTCAATGAATGCAGCTTCCACTGGAATTTTAGTCTAATACTAGTCAGGTAACGTAAACGTTACACTACTATCTCCTGGGAAATGATAATTATGGTATAGTTTACCCCATCATATAGACTATCGCAGGAGAGAATTAGCAAAGATATAATTCCATATTGCTATCTAGTCACCATGTTGAATAACGTCAGCTTGCCAAAGTAGTTTGCAAAGGTGCAGAACTCGTGAGTATGGTCACAGTTTAGTTGTTCCAGTTGAAATCATCATTCTATCAAGGAAGAATCCCTATCACCTATGTGAATCAGATATTATAACTCTGTCTGACAATTATCTGTCAAAACGTGTGGCGCTGGACACAGGTCAGGCAGCATCCGAGGAGCAGGAGAGTCGACGTTTCGGGCATAAGCCCTTCATCAGGAATATTAGAGGAGTGGGGTGGGGGTGTGTGTGGCAATGGGCTGAGAGATAAATAGGAGGAGGGTGGGGCTGGGGGGAAGGTGATTTTGAAGGCAATAGTAGATGAAGGTGGGGGGTGATGATGAAAGGTTATAATGGAGAGTGGAAAGGAAAGGTGGGAAGGAAGATGGACAGGTAGGACAGTTCAAGAGGGCAGTGCCAAGTTGGAGAGTTGGATCAGTGTTATCTCATGCTCCCAAGAGGAGGTTAAACAGTTCTACTCCCAGGTGGAGCAATTCCACTCTAGGACATCCCATCTGGCCTCCTACTTCATGGACCGCAATTTCCCCTCCCATGTGGTCAACAATGCCCGCCTGTGCATATCCTCCACTTCCCGCTCCTCTGCCCTTGAACCCAACCTCTCCAACCGCAACAAGGACAGAACAACCCTGCTCTTCAACTTCCATCTTACTAATCTCCGGATACAGCAAATCATCCTCTACTATTTCCACCACTTACGGTCAGACCCCAGATATATTTCCCTCTGCCCTGCTATCAGCTGCTGGCACCTTCCCTTGCCATTGCAAAAGGTGTAAAACCTGTGCCCACACCACCACCACCCCATCTCCATCCAAGGCCCCGAAGAAGCCTTCCACATCCAGCAGAAGTTTTCCTGCATACCCAAGTACCTCATCTACTGTGTCTGTTGCTTTGGATATAGTCCTCTCTACATTGGAGAGACAGGAACGCCAACTTGTGGAACGTTCCAGGGAACATCTCTGGGACACATGCACCAAACAACCTGACCACCCTGTTCCAACCACTTCAACTCCCCTACCACTCCGCCAAGGACATGCATGTTCTGGGCCTCTTCGACTACCAAATCCAAGCTACCGATGCCTGGAGGAAGAACTCCTCATTTTCTGTCTTGGAACCCTCCAACCATACCGCATCAATGTTGATTTCACCAGTTTCCTCTTTTCCCCTACCCCCACCTTATCCCAGATCCAACTCTCCAACTTGACACAGTCCTCTTGAACTGTCCTACCTGTCCATTTTCCTTCCCATCAATCTGCTCCACCTTCCACTCTGACGTATCACCAATACCCCCAGCCTTCATTGACCTATTGCCTTCCAAGCCACCTTCCCCTCAGCCCATCCCATCCTAAATATCTTTCAGCCCCCTTGGGCCCCCACACATTTCTGATGAAGGGCTTATGCCCGTAATGTCGACTTTCTTGATCCTCGGATGCTGCCTGACCTACCACACTTTTTGACTCTGAATCTGCAGTATCTGCAGTCCTCACTTTCTCCTGACTACTACTTGTGGAGATTGCAAAGGAAATGCTGTTTCAGGCAATATTACAGTTGCAATTCCAGGGCATTGGAGTACATATTTTGCTGGCAGCTAACTCTGTTATCTGGCAAGCTAAGTTGAATTGGGTTAGAAAGGTGATTATATTGATTGCTGGAATTTTCATCAAAGCAGACGTCACAAAGCATGGAGATCAGGACGATTACATTGTCTGTCAAAGTTGTCATTGATTCTGTGCCAGTTCTCCCCTTAGCTGTTTACATTGTGCTCAAGGCTCAGAGCTTGATGCTGGTGGAATTGAAGACCCTTATAAATTAAAGAGCTGGCTTTCTTAAATCATGAAGCGAAAACCTGGCTGATATAAACATTCTTAAGTATCACTGGGGTCAGTTTTCACTTAAGTAAGTTGGCATCGATGGGTGGTAAGGGTCAAAAATTAGGTTTAATGAAATTGCTGCTTGCTGTTTGATGCTGAAATAGGCAACTGGACAGTGCCCCTCACCAGTCAGTCTATTTATGGTGCATCTAAATCTTTCCAGGCCCGACACACTCTGCAACCTGGGAGAAGTGCACTTCATCCATTAGCCAAAACATGCATATTGTCCATCATGGTTGCAGTGTTTATGATCTGCAGGATATGTGTCAGAAGTTCTTTGGTACTGCTACCCATACCAGTAAACTCTACCACTTACAAAGAAAAGAACATAGAATATGAAACAGTACAGCATAGTACAAGCCCTTTGGTCCTTGATGTTGTGACAACTTTTGATTCTACTCTAAGATGAAACTAACCTACATACCCTTCATTTTACTATCATCCATGTGCCTACCCAAGAGTCACTTAAATGCCCCTAATTTATCTGCCACTACTACCACGGCTGGCAGTGTATTCCACGCACCCACCACTCTCTGTGTAAAGAACCTACCTCTGACATCTTCCTTATATCTTAAAATTTTGCCCCCTTGTGATAGCCATTTCTGCCCTGGGAAAAAGTCTATGCCTATCCACTATATCTATGCTTCCGTCATCTTGTACACCTCTATCAAGTCACCGCTCATCCTTCTTTGCTTCAATGAGAAAAACCCTAGCTCTCTCAACCTCCCTTGATAAAGCATGCCCTTCATTCCAGGCATAAGGGGTGCACCTACACCCTAGAAAATTAATTTTTCATGATGGATGAATTATGATGGGTTTTCTATCTATAAGAAGTATAATGCCTAACATTACTCATGTATATTGGTGCTTTTTCTATCACCACTGGTGTAACTATATTTGGGAATATATAATTTTAATTCATATTATCACTGAACAAGGTGCAAGTTGTTTACTATTATTTTTTAATCCAGCTGTAAGCCATTGGAGAAAAAGAAGACCTGTAGAAATAAGTAAGACCTCTCTGGATGAATAAATCACTTGATGTAAAAGACCAAAAACCTAAAGGCAAAACAGTGTATATTTATTCATATTGATTGAAATGTGAATAAATTGTACTTTTTTCAAAAACTGGTGCCAAGTTGCTTCACGTTAAATGCTGAAACCATCACATGTTTTAAATGAACAGAGTTTTGTAAGAGTTTGGAGCATTTAAAACACCACGTGGAAGGCAACTGGAGACTATTTTCCACTTGAACTCAAACAGTGCTCACAGCACGAAACTGAGGAGAAGTATGAGATTTATACATAAAATTAAATTTTCTTGGTTTTTATTTTATGAACAGCAGCTATCACTTTATCAAGCCAAATCATCATCATAATTTATGAAATTTCTTTTAGGATCCAATAATAGTTGAAAAAAATGTAGAAACTTTCATCTAATCACTGAAGAATTCCCAATAGTATTTCACCATAGGATTTATTCCAGGAAACTTTCCCAATTTTACTGAGTTTCTCATAACCTTAAGCCATTTCCGAGCTCAAGCGCTTTAGGAAAACCTCTGACAACACAAGTTTATACGTGTGAGAGAGAACTTAATAGGATCCATCTTTTTAACTAATGCAGTGCTCATTATAACATGCTTTTTTTTTAGCAGTAAAGTCCTCATTTAAGTCTCATTTTCCTCTGGAATGTGGAGCACATTATAGTGACCTTGTATTGAGTGTAATTTCACAATCATTTGCATTACTTCATTGTGTAATCGCAGTTACCAAGTCATAAAAAAGTCTGCAGTGAGACTTCTAACAGTATAATTATGGTGTTTATAATTAATACAACCTGCTTTGAACATTTATTTAAATAAATATCTGTTTAAAGTTTTAATTTTTGCATGTTGCTCAAATCACACAATGATTAATGGAGCAATTGTGAATCTGTAATGCAGTTAAGTAGTTCATTCAATAATGTAACACCTGGCTCATGGTCTCTTTTAATGCTTTTATGATTTTGATCAGATGAAAATTGTTAGTGCAGTGGAATGGAAGAACTTAAATTTTGTACATTGTCAGCAGCACACACTCCCGGTTCAAGTATAGAAGAGACACAGATCATCGTTCCTTCTCCTTCTTCCAACAATAAGCCTTGGCTTCAACTTCAGGCTCGTACCAGCTACTGAACCAAGAGGCTGAACTTTCACAAATGTTCTTTTCTCAATGAGGTCCAGAAGCCATGCTGACTTTTGGTGCACTCTTCTGCTCTTCAGCTTACTAGTTATGTAACTGGCTTCCACAGTGCCTATCTCATGCAATCTCATGCAGGAGAGATGGAGGTTCTGAACGTTGCCAAGGTTTTGCAACATTCACAGCACAGGCACCATATTTAGATAACAGAACCTCCAGGTATCGATGGTGCCAGAGGGCAGCTGGAGCAGTTAAACCCACAATGACAAGAGGGTGTCTTTGAAGATAAGAGGGATCTTGGGATAGCAAAGGGGGGCAATAGGAAACAAAGGATTCCTGAACCCAATGTAAAGCACAGCCTTCATTCCATGTAAAAGGTGTGAGTGGTTCATTTTTTTAATCTTCATTTCCCTTGTAGTTCTAGTTATCCAATGCCAATGGAATAAAGGATCTCTGCTTCATGATCTTTGAGCCATCTCATTTTACACTTAAACCGTAGCTGCACAGCACTTCAGATGCTGCAAGCTGTGAACAGCATCTTAGAGTATTCTGTCACATTCCAACTATGAAGACAGAGCACAAACAGGGAAACTGGAACCCCATTTTCTGATGGATATCCTGGTCCATCAGGTCACTGAAAGAAGGGCAATGCTGTTTCCTCCAGGCCATAAAAGTAAATCATGCTATCAGACTCAGTCAGCCTAATTGAAGTAGCATTCTGGTTCTGTGTGGTCTCCAAGGTGAAATGTAATGTTTAGCAATGCTCACAGAAGGCAAATGACCTTCTGCTCACCATCCTTACTCTGCTTTCTGATTCTCACACTTCTCATCAAAGCTCATGGAATGAACCTCTCAACAATTGCATATGGCATGTTCACTCAATTGCTGCCATCCACTTCATTGTCCCGAGCTATTAATCTTTTCACTCTTAGATTAGATTAGACTAGATTCCCTACAGTGTGGAAACAGGCTCTTCGGTCCAACAAGTCTACACCGACTCCCCGAAGAGCCATTCCCCTCTGACTAATGCACCTAACACTATGGGCAATTTAACGTGGTCAATTCACCCGACCTGCACATCTTTGGACTGTGGGAGGAAACCAGAGCACCCGGAGGAAACCCACGCAGACACGGGGAGAATGTGCAAACTCTACACTGACAATTGCCCGAGGCTGGAATCAAACCTGTGACCTTGGTGCTGTGAGGCAGCAGTGTTAACCACTGAGCCACCATGCTGCCCCTTTTTTCCCATTCACTCAGAGTACCTGACCACTTCTAAGCGGTCATTCATCACCACTAACTACTTTTCTGCCCACTGCCATCATACTCAATCCCTCCCTTTGTGTCATTGCGGGAAGCGGTCTCTCATAACCTGGCCTGAGGACCTGCAGCAATTAGGTTCTTCAACCCATATGTAAAAACATTCTGGAGTTGACCTGGGAAGAGAAGACCATAAGACCATAAGAGAATGGGTGCTCATGCAGTGATCTCAGTGAACAGCCAACCCAGTAAACTTCATTGTGCTATGCTGTTCACCCATTAACACCAGTGCATCTCATTCTTATCCCGAACAAGCTTTTCATTCCTTTTTTGAATCAAACTCTCTTCTCTAATGCAGGTACTAATGGGAACCCAGTGCAGTAGAACTCAAAGGAGGCCAGTACTACCTACACTCAGCTCAACTGTCAATAGCCACTCAACTGTTGGGAGATGCTCTAGCAAGGATTTCAGCTCCCTGTACCAGATCAGAGATTTTCACCTCTCTAGATTAGCTGCAGCAGCATAATCTGCTGAGCACATCGCTGACTCATTTTCAAGTGGACTGAGGAAGAAATACCCCAGCTCTTTTGTAATCTGCCCGAGAACAGATGCTCATTCAGCCCCCAACAATCCTCTGCTCTCAGCCAAGAGTGGTTTCATCAAAATTCACAGAAAGGCTTAACAATAGCAGGCAAGTTTGTCAGAGGAGCGTCAGTAAATTGGATCGAAGGATGAAGGAGTTCACCAGCATTATCAGTTCCGTGCTGGCTCCAACATGCATATATCTGGCTGTCTCCATGGAGAGATTAGAAACTGCATTAGAGAACCAGGTCTAGCATACTTAATGTCTGCTGGGATATATGCATAGAACTGGATACCAGCACAGCATCAATGGCAAAGTTAGAGTGCAACAAAAGAGCTTTCCATTAGTGCAGGCATCCTTTCCTCTATGACTCTATGGTACCAGCAGGCCTCCTCAGGAATGCAGTACCAAAAAAGTTTCCTTTCAGGATATTACAGGTGCTGAGGTCTCCCCTTGTCTCCTATAACCTGCAGACACGTTTGCCAAGATGGCCTGCATCTTGGCTAAGCACTTTCTGGGCTGTGTAGGTCAAGTCACCCCTAGGGATCACTGCCCAAGTCTTCCAGACCAACCAAACCGACTACAGAGCTGGGTCCTTCCACCCCAGCAGTACTTAGATGTAGTGAGCTGGAAAGGAAGCCATTGCACACAAAATTCATTGATGTGGCATTTAAACCTCACTATTGCATGCAAAATCTCTATTCAATGACTCTTTCATCTAATCCTCCACAACAAGTAGTCATTTTTGCCTTTTGGCTAAAAGAGATTATGTGATGCATGAAGGATGGTAGCCTCCAAATTAGTGCAAGACAATGAAGCTAAGAACCATAGAATACCATACGATGTCTAGATGTGTGAGATGGCTGTGCATCTCTATTCACAAACTGCCTTGGCAGGATAATACAAGTCAAAGGTGTACCTGAATTCCAAAGTGAAGTCCCAAAAGGCTAAATAAATTCTGAGTTACTTTAAGAGTAGCAATGATGATATGGTGAGATTGGTGGTTCGCTGATAATTATTTCAGTAGAGGAGCAAGCATTCAAAAAAATGTTGGTGAAGGCAGATTAAAATGGAGACCTTGAGAAGCAAGCTGTAAGCTGCTGCCGCCAGTTAACCATTCTGATTTACTGTCAGGAATCAGTGCCATCTAGTTTATTGGGATAGGATGGCAGAATGAACAGCTGTGTAAAAATGAGGCCCGATTAGCTAGAATCATAAAGATGTACAGCATGGAAACAGACCCTTCAGTCCAACACATCCATGACAACCAGATATCCTAACCTAATCTAGTTCTATTTGCCAACACTTGGCCTATATCCCTCTCAACCCTTCCTATTCATATACCCAATCAGATGCCTTTAAAGTGTCGCAATTGTACCAGTCTCCACCACTTCCTCTGGCAGCTCATTCCATACACACACTATCCTCTGTATGAAAAAGTTGTCCCTTAGGTCCCTTTTAACTCTTTCCCCTCTTACCCTAAACCTTTGCCCTCTTGTTCTGGAACCTCGCATCTGAGGAAAAAGAACTTGTGTATTTACCCTATCCATGCCCCTCATAATTTTATAAACTTCTATAAGGTCACCCCACAGCCTCCGACGCTCCAGGGAAAACAGCCCCAGCGTATTCAGCCTCTTCCTATTGTTCAAATCGTCCAACCCTGGAGACATTCTTGTAAATCTTCTCTGAACTCTTTCAAATTTCACAACAT
>NC_057713.1:61408121-61463003 GCF_004010195.1 Chiloscyllium plagiosum
TGTCGCAATTGTACCAGTCTCCACCACTTCCTCTGGCAGCTCATTCCATACACACACTATCCTCTGTGTGAAAAAGTTGTCCCTTAGGTCCCTTTTAACTCTTTCCCCTCTTACCCTAAACCTTTGCTCTCTTGTTCTGGAACCTCACATCTGAGGAAAAAGACCTTGTGTATTTACCCTATCCATGCCCCTCATAATTTTATAAACTTCTATAAGGTCACCCCTCAGCCTCCGACGCTCCAGGGAAAACAGCCCCAGCGTATTCAGCCTCTTCCTATTGTTCAAATCGTCCAACCCTGGCAACATTCTTGTAAATCTTCTCTGAACTCTTTCAAATTTCACAACATCCTTTCGATAGAAGGGAGACCAGAATTGCACACAATATTCCAAAAGTGACCTAACCAATGCCCTGCATAGCCACAGCATGACCTCCCAAATGCTATACTCAATGCTCTGACCAATAAAGGAAAGCATACCAAATGCCTTCTTCACTATCTTATCAACCTGCAACTCAACTTTCAAGGAACTATGAACTTGCACTGCAAAGTCTCTGTGTTCAGCAATACTCCCCAGGACCTTATCATTAATTGTATAATTCCTGCTCTGATTTGCCTTTCCAAAATGTAGCATCTCATATTTATCTGATGCATACAGTCATTGAGTCATATAGCATGTAAACAGACCCATCAGTCTAACTCATCCATTCTGACTAGATTTCATAAACTGAACTAGTCCCATTTGCCTGCGTTTGTTCCATATTCCTCTAAAACGTTCTATTCAGGTACCCATCCAAACGTCTTTTAAATGTTGTAATTGGACCCACTGCTCTAAGCTCCTCTTACAGCTCTGTTTATGTACACATCACTCCCTGTGTGAAAACAATTCCCCTCGGGTTCCTTTCAAATCTTCCCATCTCACCTTAAATCTCTGCCCACTCATTTTGAACTCTCTTACCCTTTGAAAAAGACCTTGTCTGTTCAATTTATCTATGCCCTGCATGATTTTATAAACCTCTCAGGTCACTCTCAGGTCTGATGCTCCATGGAAGAATGGCCCAGCTTATTCAGCCTTTCCTGATAACTCAACCCCTATAGTCCTAGTAACAACCTTGTAATTTTTTTCTGAAACCTTGGCAGTTTAACAACATTCTCCCTACAGCAAGGCGACCAGAACTACAAGCAATATTCCAAAAGTGGCCACACCAATGTCTTGTACAGCCACATTAGATGTCTCTATTCCTGACCGATGTCTCTATTCTCTGATCGATGAAGGCAAGGAATACTGCTCATTAGCAAGATTCCATTCTTAATTTTCATTATTAATTTTCCAAATTCATTGCTGTGTCCACAGCAGTTCAAGGGCTGGGAAAATTGCAACCAGAGAAACTGAATATCTTGTGGTGTGTCTGAAAAAACAATTGACAGAATGAACTAAACTAAATCTTCATATGTGTAACTCTCCTGGATATCAGCCTTCGTCACCAGCAGTGCTGTCAGGAGGTGAGATCAGATAATTCTGTACAGATAGAAAAGGAAGTAAATTGTTGATTTACCTGAACTAACTTTGAACACAATCCAAAAGTCAATTACAGATTTCCCTCAAAACCATCCAAAAGTGTTGTATTATTCCAAGAACTCTGGCTAACTTTCTGTGCCTTGAATGAGTGGCCGTAATTCATGTGTGAGTTTGACTGTGTCAGATGGAAATATTACAGCTTAGTGCTATGTGGCCCACTATTATATTCATTCATGTCAGGAAGATTACTTAAACTGTTAAGTTCTGTCAAGCAAATCAGATTACTTACTTTTCTATTTTACAGACCAAATTGTATGAAGTCATTATCTGTACAATCAAAAGCATTTCTATTATTACTGTAGTTCACTGGATTGTAAAAAATACATCATAATGAAGGAAAGGATAGTATTGATTTTGGAATATGTTACATCACTTAAGAAGCTACGTATAAATATTACAACAGCAAAATTCCTCCTGTGAAAATGAGGGGCAAGAATGGCAGAATTCACATGCCTTGGATGACAGGGGAAATGATCAGCTTAGCAGTTAAAAAAAAATGAAGCATACCTAAAGTCTAGGGAACTGAAAACAGATGAAGTCCTTGAAGAATATAGAAAAAGTAGAAAGGAACTTAAAGGGGAGTTTGGAGAGCTGAAAGGGGCAATGAAATGTCCTTGGCTAACAGAGATAAGGAGAATCCTAAGGCATTTTATACCGAAATTAAGAGAAGGAAGGTAGCTGGGGAAAGAGTAGATCCACTCAAGGATAAAGGACGGAAGATTATGTGTGGAGCCAGAGAAAACAGGTGAGGTGATTAATGAATACTTTACATCAGCATTCACCAAAGAGAAGGACATGAAGAATGTTGAGGTTATGGAAAGGTGTGGGAATACTCTCTAGCAGTCAAAATATTGAAAGAGGAAATGTTGGGTGTCTTGAAACGCATTAAGATAGACTCCCCATGGGTCAGATGGGATCTATCCCAGGATATTGGGGGAGGCAAGGGAGGAAATATTTGGGGTGTTATCAGATATGTCTGTGTCATTTTTGGCCTTGGGCGAAGTTCCAGAGGACTGGAGAATGGTCTAAGTTGTTCCTTTGTTTATGAAGGGAAATCGAGATAATGCAGGCATTTAAAGGTGAGGGAGCCTATTGTCAGCGGTGGGGAAGCTATTGGAGAAGGTGCTAAGAGACAGGATTTATTCACATTTGGAAGTGAATGAACTTGTTAGGCAGCATGGGTTTGTGCGGGAAATGTCATGACTCACCAACTTGATTGAGTCTTTTGAGGAAGTGACAAGAATGACTGATGAGGGAAGGGCAGTGGATGTTGTCTACATCGACTTTAGTAAGGCATTTGATAAGGTTCCTCATGGCAGGCTGGAATAAAAGGTAGAGTCTCATGGGATCTGGGATGAGCTGCTAGATGTATACAAAACTGACTTGATTTTTGAAGGCAGAGAGTAACAGTGGAAGGGTACTTTCTGGAATCAAGATCAATAACGACTGGTGTTCTGCAAGGATCAGTGCTGGGATCTTTGTTGTTTGTAATATGTATATAAATGATCTGGAGGAAATGTGGTCGTCAGATTTGTAAGTTTTGTGGATGGCACCAAAATTGGTGGAGTGCAGGTAGTCTGGAGGATTAGCAAAGGATACAGCTGGATATGGATAGATTGCAGATTTGGGTACAGAGATGGCAGATGGAGTTTAATTCAGATAAATGTGAGATTGTGTATTTTGGAGGATCAAATCAGATGTGAATTATACAATAAATGGCAGAACCCTTAGAAGCATCAACAGACAGGGGGATGTGGGTGTAAAGGTCTACAGATCCCTGAAAATGCAACACAAGTGGATAAGGTGGTCAAGAAGGCATATAGCTCGCTTGCCTTCATCAACTGAGGCATTGAATATAAAAGTTGGCCAGTTATGTTACAGCTATATAAAACTTTAGTTAGGGCACTTTTGGAATATCGTGTGCAGTTCCAATCACCACACTACCAGAAGGACATGGATGCTTTGGAGAGGGTGCAGAGAATGTTTAACAGCACACTGCTTGGTCTGTAGGGTTTTAGTTATGAAGAGAGGTTGGATAAATTTGGATTGTTTTCACTGGAGGCAAAGGAGTGACCTGATGGAAGCCTACAAAATTGTAAGAGGCTTAGATGGGCTGGATAGTGAGAAGCATTTTCCCAGAGGAGAAAGGTCACCTACAAGAGGGTATAGGTTCAAGGTGAGAGGGGGAAAGTTTAGGGGAGATATGTGGAGAGAGTCTTGGGTACCTGGAGCACACTTGGAGGTGGTGGAAGCAAGCGCGTTAGAATCATTTAAGGCAATATCTTGATAGACACATGAAAGGAGGCAAACAGAGGGGTTGAAACAGTTTATGGGTAATAAGTAGCAGGTGTAAATAAGGATTAGCAATCAATGCAGACTTGGTAGGCCTGAAGACCTGTTCCTGTGCTGTATTGCACTGTATTTTAGTTTGAATTTCAATTAGGTGAACAGCATGTAGTTGAGCAGAATGATTCATTTGTCAAAATTGCACGTAACATATCTTTGGAAAATTTCACCGCTTTGTTTTATCACATTGTGAGACATTTGGAGCATGAATTTATAATAATTTGTGAAAATAGTCAACTATTTTCATGAATATTATTTATATTAGTGCAGTATAACATATAATAAAGAATGTTCAACTGAATGGGGGAGGGTACCACCAAATCAGATAGATCCTAGCAATAACAAATGATCTTTATATGGCGTCACTACTATGATAAAATGTGAAAAGTTTTTCGCGGGAGCATTATGAAACAAAGTGAGACACATATAACATATTTTAAGGTAGTGATAAGGCCGAAATGTGTGTTGTCAGTATATTAAAGCTACTGGATACTTGTGGATTAAATCACTAATCAGCATCATGTAGATAGAAAATAGAACACAAGAGGTTACAGTGCAGGAGCAGGAAAAGAAACCATTGCAAGTGATACTCTGGCTGTGATTGGTTAGTTAAGAATGGCTACAGGTGAGAGTGGTATCATCTGGCTGGACAACCATTGAGTGGTATTATCAAAAGTTGATGTGGCCAATAGCATTATTGGTTATAGTATGTTAAGAAGAATGAACAGAGAGGGACAGTTTCACTTTGGCACAGTGAAATTGGATGTCTTTTGTGATTGATAAAAGTTATCTCAGTGGAGACAATATCTGTTTGGAGAGATTAAAAACATGGGATTCTGTGAAAAACATTGGGTGGTGATGGTGGTGGTGGTTGGGGGGGGTAGGGAGCTGGCAATGTACTCAATGATTTTGGAGAGGAAAGTAAATGTGGAGATGGAGCAACAATTTACAAGCGCAGCAGGATCAAGATATTTTTTAGAGCAGATAGGTAATTAGAGTAATTTTAAAGGAGAGGGGAACAACATCTGAAGAGAGAGGACCATACACAATCTCAGCTAACTTGGAGATCACAAGGGAAAGTTGTTTGATCAGCAGTTTAATAGAAATAAGATTGAGGTAGCTGAAGGTGGGTCTCATGGACAGAACAAACCCAGAGAAGGAGATAAGATTAAACTAGAGCAGCTATTGTTAAGAGCATGACATGCCAAAGTCAAGAGGCTTTCTCTAAACATGGATTGGGAAGTTTACATGGATTGAGAATTTTGGGAGGATAAGAGAATAGCAAGCTCACAGGCGACAGAGCATGATGTAGGGAGATGGAGACTGAAATTATCAATGCTGAAAGAAGCTGAGCAAGGAAAAGGTGAAGGAATCTCAGTGATTTTTTTATTATGCTTAGGATGGTATCAAATATCGATTTTGAATGAGAGGTGAGGGGGTGCAACAAGGTGATAACAGCAGGAGAAAGTATCGGGGAAACCTTCCTCTGGTCATCAGGCCAAGATGAGACCTGATGCTAAGTGCCACACCTCCATCATTGCAGACTTGACTGGGCAAATGTCAGAAGACACAGTCAGTCAGTCAGAGAGACTTCATTTCATTAAGGGGAAGGTACGATCACATCACAGCTAGTTTTCCATTAAAGTCATGATGTCATTTTCCACAATAAATTCATGGTTGACAAGGGACTTGCTCACAAATGAATGAACATTCTGAAGGGAGATGTTTAGGGAAGTGATTCTCTGGCAGACAAGAAAGAGGTTGGCAGGATTAGCCCATGGAACATACAATGGGTAAAAAATTTAATGAGCAAGTAAGATGGCACAGTAGAGTTGCTATCCCTAATGAGCCAGTGTCAAGCACCTCAGTAAGTCTGCCATGGGAGGTACAGAGATAAGGTGTGAACTTTTTTGACATTGATTCAAGCTTGGTGGCAAAACAATAGGAACGCCAAGCAATACTGAATTGTGAGTCTCGAGAATTGGGAGAGCAATGTATCTGAAAGTGGAGCTGGAAAGAACCATGATGATAGAACAGCAAGATCCAGCTGGTTTTAAAACAAAAAGGTGGAAAAATAATACATAATTAGATTTCATAGAGTGATGAAATCCAGTCCATAGCTTAGCGAAGTATTATCTGGGATGATGTACAACTGATGATGATCATACTGAATTTCCATCAGGGGAGCATGCATCGTGCTAACCAATCAAAGTACATAAAAAGAGAAGTCAACCTATCTGCGTATTTACATTATAAAACATCCTTACTTCATAAACACTATTCGCTTTCTCACTAGCACTCTGATCATTGTGTTCAAGCAGACATGTTGTGCATGCATTGTGGTTCAACCTGACTGTGATGGCAATGGGGAATCATGGAGATCCAATGTTTCACCCAGTCACCAATACAAATTCATTGGAGAATATTTAGCCTTCCACTTTACTGCCTTTGGTAGACGTTTCAATAAATGACAGACTTGCTTCATTGGACTTCATTATTCATGGCCCAAATGTGTTTGATAAATACTTTCTTAGGCACATGTCTCTTAAATCTAATTTAGTTTTCAGTGATTTGTCATGTTAACTCAATATTTTTGAGACATTTGTAGGATTGTTCAGTTTGAAAAAGTAATCATATTGACAGAATAGTACGTCCTGTCTTCGATAAAACACTCAGAGAATTAAAACCCAATTTCATGAACACCCGTTAGTATCCTGATTGAATAAATCTGCAAGGTATCATCACCTGTGCGCAAGAGAAATCCTATATTTTTCAGGAGATTGTGAGTCAAATTATTCCGGAGATACAGAATAGGGAAAGGATCAAGGCACAAATGATAATATTTTCCATGGATTCAACTGTAGTCCAGTTACACATTTTTATTTTCTGTAACTGTAACTATCTGCTTAAGTTTCAGTGTTATTCTATACTCTTTAGCAGCTCAAGCACTTTAACTGGCTATATCATTTTCAGATGCCAGAAATATTCTCAAAACATATTTAAGAGAGGGAAAAATGGGCAGCTCTTCTCGGTTCAGCTTTCTACAGGCTGTGTTTTTGTGCAAGTTTTCCTTGGTGGCAGTGAACAAAGTGTTCCACTGTGGAGTAGGTTGTATGTCGGCAGACACAGTGTCTGTACAGGGAGTTCCTGTCCCTGGCCCAAACCCACAGACCCTCAGCAGTGAAGGACAAGGTCATCCATTGCTTTTTCTGCTTCCCGCTGGAGCCCACTTCTCGCTACTCTGGTGGAATGTGCGAGTACATAAAGGGGCACTTTCACATCACAAGCAAAGAACTGCAATCTATGACTCCATGAGACAAATAAAAAGTTTTCTCTTTCCTTTTTGAGCAAAACATGGAGAAAACTAATTTCTGAATTTTCTGCACAGTCGAATGCAATTTTCTTTCACTTTGAGGATTTGGGGCGACTAGTTTATTTGTGTTTGAATCATTCCTTGCTACTTTTCCACAGGGTGTCATTAGTGTTGAAATACTTCACAGAATGATTGCTGCAGTGGGGTGATTTGGTGTTTAGTGCAACTCCACATAGCTACCAAAAATAGCAAACAGTGCTCCTCCCATACTTCTATACTCTAGTAACATTTTAAAAAAGTTTGTAAACCTTTTTCATGACATTATTATGGTATTTTTGCACCTTAGTTTGTAATTTCTTTGCTGGAACTTGCAGAGAAGGAAATAATGCTCACACATTTGTACTTAATAGTGAATGTGACTCCAAAAGGAACATTCTAATACTGTATCTCACTGCAAGTTCAAATTTTATAACTTTATTTATCCTGCCAAGACTCCTGTTCACCATTTACAGATTCCCTGGTTCATGAGCTCAGTCCCACTCCTGAACAGTGAGTATAGATTTCAAACAACAATTTATCTCCATAATTGATAAGAGTCAGATTTATAAATTTGAAATGCAAACAATAAAATAAAAATTTGAAACAAATACATCTGATTTTAGAAATACACAGCAGGTCAATCAGCGTCTGTGAAGAGAAGGATAGGTTTTCAAATATTATGTAAGTCTGAAGAAGGGCAGATACACAAATCATTTTTCTAACATTACATTTGCTTACATTGAACAGCAATGTGTTGCCTGCAATTGCTGTTTTAATTTTAGATTTATGAACAGGCATTTCTTTATTACAACCGTAAGTGGTGTAATGCACTTATTCAAATATAACAAGATAAAAGGATTTCTTTCAAAATAAAAGCATTTAGCAGATATCATTTCATACCTGGTGTTCAAATCAGCAACACTGAACTGCACTAATCGCTAAATTGTACTGTTTGCCTATAAAAATCTTTGCTTATAGAAAAGTAGAATATCATCCGTTTGTGCATCACTGACAAAATATCTGATGAGTTGATGTGTCCAGAAGTTGCTTTACAATACAATTTGGAAAGTTTTATTTTTAAGCAGTGAAGTTAAATAAAAATTGCCAGCGTACATACATGAAGGAACTATTTTGTTGTTTCAAGGGAAAAATGGTGCATTTTCAAGTTGGATGAGATTGAAACCTGTTGAGTTGCCATGGAGATATTTTTGCACAAAGAAACTTTTACCAGCTAAGACCAAAGACCTGGCCAGAACACCTCAAATGAGCCAATTAATTGGCAACAGTAAAATTTAACTTGTTTTCTTATGGCCAGATAGCATTTCTGCAGCATAGATGGAAGTTGTTAATCGGAACAGAATCTCAGATGTAGCAGACTCAGAGGGAATTGCCAGGGAAATTAAAGATTCCACTGGGTAACTCCCCTGCTCCTGGAACCCTCCAAAAGAATCTTCTAACTCAGAGAATTCAGAGGGTTCTGCTGTAGTTAAGTAAATAGTTACTCAGGAAAAGTGAGATGTGTAAAAGTCTAACTCCGTAGTAACTATGAAACAAAGCATTCCCCTACCCCTAAACCCCCCAACTCACCTTTCATCGCGCAATTACACCTCCCCGATCCTTTCAACCTACCGTCAAGACTCAACACCTCACCTTGTACCCAGATCTGACATCTTTCCTTCCACCAATACTTGACACCGTCCTGCTTTCTTCACCTCCAAAAAACCCCCACCATGGGACCCGAAACACCCTTCTCCCCGATAGCAACAAATCTCTCTTTGCCACTAGACCAGCTACACCCACCCTTAACTACCCTAACCCTAAACACTCCATCATTTACCTGACATCCTTCTCATCCATTGCTCCGCTACTCTAACCACTTGGCACTCTGTTTTCTGTCCCTCTATCACCTACCCACCTGACACGCTTACCTGTCATCATAGCACCTGACCCACATGACACCCTGTTTCCCTGGCATAATACCCACTGTACGAGCTAACTCTTTCACAGGAACTCTCATGCTGTCTGTCTGGGAAGCTGAACATTCAAATCACAAAATATGACAATAACTACTGTGTATGGTTTGAGTTCTCCACACTGTTTTGCACTTCAAGACACCTGTTAGATTTAAAGTATTTTGAAGGACCCCTGATTGAATCTCCTGTCAGAAATACAGAGCTCTTTCTTAAGAAAAGAACAAGTAGAGTGGAGCTTTAGTCTGAGTATGATTGCCACTCCTTAGAAAATCAGGCCCATTATTTTCAAATATCAACAATCAGTGGCTGAGGAAAGCTATGTGGTGAGTCAGCAGTGCAAAGGCACTAGAGTAAGCAGCAATTTTCAAATTAACAATCATTGAACATTGACAGCTACCAATGACTAAACTACAACATAGTTTAGGCTTCTAATGCTTTGTAATTCAATTTTTAAATGGTTAAGCAATTCCTCATAATATCATCCTGCTTGAAAACAGAGACTGCCCTGTAAAGTAATGCATTGCATGGAAAACACTTTGGAACATTTTTGAGAGATGTGATAAGATGCTGTAGCATGCACATTCTTTCTTTCCTGCATAACACACAGCAATGTTATCTTCCAGTTGCCTATGTCATAATCACGCAGAACTGCAAGATAGAATAACCCCTTCACTTATTACCCCAAATAATTAAATGTTAAAGAAGCAAAAGGAACATATATATGCGAATAGAAAATATAATGTATTTAATAACTACCAGCAATGTTTCAGAGTGCAAATGGTATGAATAGTCACTCAGGTTGTGATGTCCTCTGGACACTACAAGCAGATTACCATGATTACATACTCTTAACCATAATTGTTCTATAGAAAATGAAAGAAATTTAATCTGTTATGCACAACAACACATTCTATTCCTAAATGTTACAACAAGGGCTGCACTTAACCTTCCCATGGCGGCTGATGGCAGACAGAAAGGGGTCTTAAAATTGGCCACAATGCTATGGGTGCCACTGCTGATACCTACCTCCTTGTCCCCATTCCTATTTCACATGCATTGGGTCACCCACGATGAACAATTGAAGGTATCCAGTGGATAATGAATGGCTGCTGTTTTATATTCATTTGTGAGATGTGGCCAGCATTTATTGCCCATCCCTAGCTGCCCTTGAGAAGGTGGTGGTGAGCTGCCTTCTTGAGCTGCTGCAGTTCATGCACTGTAGGTTGACCAAAATGCACTGAGAGAAGGAATTCCAGGATTTTGATTCAGTGACAATGAAGGAATGCTGACATATTTCTGAGTCAGGATGGTGAATGGCTTGGGGAGGATCTCACAAGTGGTGGTGTTCCTACGTATCTGCTGCCCTTGTGCTTTTAGATGGAAGTGTTTGTGGTTTTGGGAGGTATTGTCTGAGGGTCTTTCCTGAAATGCTGCATTGTGTCCTGTAGGTACACACTGCTGCTCCTGAGTGCTGGCAGTGGATGCTTGTGGATGCTATGCCAATCAAGCGAGGTGCTTTATGCTGGATGGTGTCAAGTTTCTTGAATGTTATTGGAGCTGCACTCATCTAGGCAAGTGGACACTCTTGACTCACACTCCTGATTTGCGCTTTGTAAATAGTAAAGAGGCTTTGGGGAGTCATGATCTGAATTACTTGTTACTATATTCCTAGCTTCTGACCTGTGCTTGTAGCCATTGTTTGTTTATGGCGATTCTATTGAACTTCTGGTCAATTGTAACCCCCTAAGATGTTTATAGTCGGGGAATTCAGTGATGGGAATACCGTTGAATATCAAGGGGCAGTGGTTAGCTTATCTCTTATTGGAGATAGTCATTGCCTGGTATTTGTGTGGTTTGACTATTAATTGCCACTTGTCAGCCCAAGTCTCAATATTACCCATATCTTGTTGCATTTGGACATGGTCTGTTTCATATCTGAGGAGTCATAAATGGTGCTGAACATTGTGTAATCATTGGCAAACACTTCCACTTCTGACCTTGTGATGGAGGGAAGCTCAATGGTGAAGAGGCTGAAAATGGTTGGGACTAGGTTACTACTCTGAGGAACTCTTGCAGACATTTCCTGGAGCTGAGATGACTGACTTCCAACAACCAACATCATCCTCCGATTTGCCATGTGTGACTCCAGGGACGTCAGGGACTCTTCCCATGCCAATGAAGTTTTATACGAGTTAAGTGGTGGCTAGTGCCAAGTAAGAAGCTGAACAGGTTTCAATCCTCATTCTTATAGTGGGCAAGGGAAAAGTAATGTTTTACCCAGGTCACATTTCATTGGCAATCTCTTTAAGGTCTTTTCCCGATTTCCCTCCTATAGCCTGTCCAACTAAACAACTTCGCAGTCCCCCCAACCTCCCCACTTCAGCTCCTAGCTGGGTGCCACCATTCTGACCCTGGCAATATCTTGTCCATTGACCTTTGTGCTTGGCTTGATTTATTGGAGACTAGGTGCAGTTGCAGCATGGCTATTGCTGCCTGTGATGGCTCTGGAACCAAAGAGTTGCCAGTTATCTGATTGGTCTGCATCGCTTGGAGGCAGGACTTCCTCCTCAGTTGTGGAAGAAAGCCTGTCCTTTAGCCAATCAGCAGCATTCTGACTATTGAATGGCTGTGGAACAAGCCACTGGAGCAGGGTTGGGATTGTTGCCAGCATTTATATAGGAGGAGGAAGTGCAGGAAACCCCCTCAAGCAGAAAATTCCCCCACAAGATGTTTTCTTTCCATTGTGCTCTCCTGAGGCAAAAGTTGCCAACAGAAGGGTGGAAGAGGACAGTAGAGAGCAAAAGACACTTTGGGTTAGAAATTGTGAGTGGAGTCATGGCCATAGCTTTCCCAATACTGATCCAAACTAGAGACCCAGACAGACACCCGGAGACTATGAGAAGGACTGAATGAAATCACAGGTTCTAAAAAGAGACAGTGTAAGATAGCAGATGATGACATATGGTTCCCAGATCGTCTCAACGCCTTCTAGGCCCGCTTTGAACAGAATTTCGGCAGAGAGGTAATACCTGTTTTTCAAGAGGGCCAACATCATCCTTGTGCCTAAGAAGGCTCATGCAGCATGTCTCAATGACTACCGTCCAGTAACCCTAACTTCGGTGGTCATGAGATGCTTTGAAATGCTTGTTATGGCATTAATCAATTCCAGCCTCCCCACTACTCTTGACCCACTCAATTTGCCTATCGGACCAACAGATCCACGTCAGATGCCATATCACTTGCGCTTCACTCCTCCCTAGAACATCTTGATACCAAGGACAACTACGTAAGAATCCTACTCATTGACTATAGTTCAGTCTTCAACACCCCTCGAGACTGATTACTAAACTCAGTGATCTCGGACTAAGCCCCACTCTCAGCAACTGGACCCTCCATTTCCTGAACCACAGGCCACAATCAGCGAATATTGGGGACAATATTTCATCCTCACTAACACTCAACACTGGAGCCCCCCAGGGGTGCGTACTCAGCCCCCCACTGTACTCACTGTATATGCATGACTGCGTCGCCAAATACCAGACTAATGCCAATTACAAGTTCGCTCATGACACCATCATAGTTGGTCAAATCTCAGATGGCGATGAAACAGATTACAGACAGGAGGTGGAAGACCTGGAAAAATGCTGCACTGAGAACAACTTAGCTCTTAATGCCAGCAAAACCAAGGAAATTTCGGTGGGATGTTACTCATGTTCCCCTAAACATTAACAGCACAGAGGTGGAATGAGTGGAGAGTGTCAAGCTCCTAGGAGTGGTCATCCACAACAAGCTTTCATGGACTCTTCATGTGGATGCACTGGTTACAAAGGCCCAACAATGTCTCTTCTTCCTCAGGCAGCTGAGGAAATTTGGCATGACGGCGAATGCTCTTGCCAACTTTTATAGGTATGCCATCGATAGCATTTTGTCTGAATGTATCACTACCTTGTATGGCAACTGTACCATTCAAGACTGGAGATGGTTACAGAGAGTGGGGAACTCGGCCTGGACAATCACAAAGACCAAACTCCCGTCTATAGAATCCATCTGCCAGGCCAGCTGTCAAGGAAAGGCTGCGATCATTCTCAACGATCCATCCCACCCTAGCAATGTTTTTCTACAACCTCTACCATCAGGGCAAAAGTACAGAAGCCTGAACACATGTACCAGCCTATTTCAAAACAGTTTCTACCCTACTGTTGGACTCACAAACTCTTAACATTTGCCTGTACCTGTGTTTTTGTTTATGCCGCTGTTTACCTATTATTTACTTATCTATGCAACTTAACTCTGTGATCTGCCTGTATTGCTTGCAAGATAAAGCTTTTCACTGTGCCTCGATACACATGACAATAAATTCAATTCATTTCATGAAGATAGCTTATATTGATTGTATAGAAACATTCACAGTATTGTTAGGGAATGACAGATATTATAATAGATTGATCAAAAATATAGGACTCCTTTCCAACATCACTGTGAACATTTCTACACCACATGAACTGCAACAGTTCAAGAAGGTTACTCACCTTAACTTTCTCAAGGGTAATTAATAATGGGTAATAAATGCTGACCTTTCCAGCAATACTCACATCCTAAAAATGCACAAAAAGCAATTATTCTAAATTATCCTATTTTCAGGGTCATTTGCTGACTCTAACTAAGTGCAGGCCCCTTCTTGTAGCTGTGTTGTTGTTCTTTGGTGACTGACACATGAATTTGTACAAGGCCCTTGTGTGGCATCACTAGTTCAAATACTTCTGCTACTTACAAGGGCACTGTCAGCATGGGAACCTGCGCAGACATTCCAGAAAAACCAGGAGGTGCATTGTACACCACCAGGAGAGATTTGATATCTTGTAGTGCTGTCATCAGTGGTGCTATGGATCAGAATTTTATGCCTTTTTGGTAACCTCAACAAAGTAACCATTTTCAAACCATGATGGCAGGAAGTGACTGTTGATGACAGCCTATTTAAATTTATCTGGGGAAACAGGTCAGGTAGTTACAGCTAAGGCTTATTCTCTCCTCACCCAATACTTGCCTGGTCCGTTTCAGCACAAGTTGATACTTTGAGGTCACGAGTGCGATCTTTGGTTGATTTTCCACCTTTTATCTCAGCATCATAAGGTCATAAGACTTAGGTGCATAAATTAGGCCATTCGGCCCATTGAATCTGCTCCGCTATTTGACTATGGCTGATAGATCTTTCAACACCATTTTCCTGCTTTTTCCCCATATCCTTGATCCCCTTGGCAATCAGGAACTTATCTGTCTATGTTTTAATTATGTCTTCTGTGACAATGAATTCCACAGATTCACCACAATCTGGTTAAAGATGTTTCTTCATACCCCCATTCTAAAAGGTCTTCCCTTTACTCTAAGGCTGTGCCTATGAGTGCTAGTCTCTCCTGCCAAAGGAAACGTCTTCCCAACGTCCACTCTGTCCAGGCCATTCAGTATTCTGCAAGTTTAAATCAGATCTCCCTCTCATTCTTCCAAACTCTATTGAGTATAGTTCCTGAGTGCTCAAATGTTCCTCATATGTTCCTCATCACTAAAGTAAATTCTCATGGTAGTGCATCAGTCCAGGTTGAACCCAAATACTCAGCATATCAAAAAGAGATTCACCGTGGAATCTTGCTTGTCTGTATGACTGAGTGCTGCCCTATTTTAGACAACTAAGCTTTTCAAGGAGCTCAACCTGATTTGTTGACCTACATTGTGGACAGATCTAATGATCTGAATACTGCTGTCCGATTGTTGACAACTTAATAATGTTGATTTTTCAAGAACTTGTTACTGACAAGAAGCTCAGCCACTGCCTGCAAATATTGTGAAAGTATGGGCATACTTCCCATGGGCATAATTCTTTGAAAAGAACACATGAAAACTGTGGTGAGCATATTCTTGATTTCCCAATGCGTATTTTTGGTAAATGTTTGGATTGTTTCCCAAAAGCCCTCATATTAAGAAATAGTTGCATGTACAAAACTGTTTTGTCAAATAAATGTATCTGCATAGATATGAGCCTAAGATTATCAGATGAAGCATAAAGCAACTAGGCTAAATGCATCTATTCTTTAACTAGGTGTTACAAGTCTGTCTCATCAAATAACACCTCTGTCATATACAGCAAACAGATATTTTGAATTCAACAGTAATCACTATAATAAAAACTCTGCTTTTTTAGAAGAAAATCATTACAGTCTGAGAATCATGTGATAAGGAGATTGTTGATTACAGCTCAATAAGGCCACAAATGCTTTAGAGTTAAAATACACCAGGATTCAAGGAATTAATGCAACAACTCAAAGTCAGCAATAATGTGTCCCCTAATATTTTAAAAATCTTTAATAGTACTCATGAAAGTACACTTTGAATTAAGCCTTTATACAAGTTTTTTGTAATTCTGTATAGCTTACTTAATTGTTTAGTTTTGAAAGAAAAGAATAGATAATAGGAGAGCAAACTAAACTAGCAGATAAAGTTGGAATCCAGGCATTTCTTTTTACCTTTGAGAACTCTATGTTTAAATCTCAGCATTATAATCCATTGTGTAATCATGCTTGTTCTCCAATTTTTGAAAAGAATTTTCAAATCCTGTTCAAGAATCCTGATCAACTGTATTTTCTGCTAATATTGATTTCCCATCAAATCCATTTATTCAGCAAGTCCAAAATTACCAGGCAACCATTGCACTTACTTTGCTTTAGACAGAGGGTTGTTGATGCGTAATGATTCAGGCAGTTAGGAAATTGTAAGTAGGCATGTGATGCTTACCAAATTGACATCACTTTTCTCATGCTGATTTGAAAAAAAAATTACATTTCTGATTTTGACAAATGTGTATAGCCAACAACAAGGTGTACAGGTTAGGTGAATTGGCCATGCTAAATTGCCCATTGTGCTAGCTGCTAGTCAGAGGAAAATGGGTCTAGGTGGGTTACTTTTCAGAGGGTCGGTGTGGACTGGTTGGGCTGAAGGGCCTGTTTCCACACTGTAGAGAATCTAATCTAATCTATCTGCTCAAAAACAAACTGATTCCTTTTAATGCTTAACTTAATTTTTTTTTGAGGATGACACTCCCTCTTCTGATTACTTTGCACCTTGTACTCCTTTTTCTTTATCACCTGTGTCTCCACATGCCACCCTTTACATATTCCCAGTTTTCCCTAGTACGTTATAAAAATTAGGTATGAGAAGGTACATCGAGAATGGAGATAATGCATATGTTACTGTACAACATACATAGTCTGTTGGCTCATATAGAACTCACACAACTTTCATATCATGAATTCTGTCATTAACAGATGGCATTTGCTGATTTTTCATATTTGCTATTTATTCACTTTATGTTCTGAGGCCAAGATAATGCTGAGAACCAGAGAGGCAAAAATTAAGAGCAAGAGTTGCTAGAAACAATGGAAAACATCAACATTGTTTTAAAAATTAATTTCTTTGAGATCTCCATTATCCATCAAGATTTCATTTTGTTTTCTCTTGATGGCTGAATAAATCAAACAATGTAATTCTATTCTTAGAAATCAGAAACCAGAGACAGCACTGTCCTAATTTAGTGAGAATTGTTGCTCACAGTTTTGAGTGTAACTCAAATATTGTCCTAGATTTGATCCATCTGGTCACTCAGATAAGTTCTACATGCATCTTACATTCAGTGGTTAATGCAAAAGCCAAATGCAATCAATCAGGAAATCAGAAAAACTTGGAAAACTAAATAAGTCAGGCAACTATGAAGCGAAATAAAGATGATGATAAATTTGATTAAAGACATCAAGTTGAAACAATAGCTGTTTCTATCCTTAGATGCTGCCTAAACAGCTGAATTTTCCATCCTGTTTTTGTTTTTATTAAACTTTAGGTTGTTTCTGTAATTGGAAGGATATCATAAGGTTTGATTAATAAGGCAATCAGAGGTTACAGGGAGAAGGCAGGAGAATGGGTTGAGAAACATATCGGCCATCACTGAATGATATAGCAGACTCAATGGGTTGAATAGCCTGATGCTGCTTCTATATCTTATGGTCTATAACACAATCTAGGGGTATAGAATTAATCACCCAATCTGTTCTGAACTAGATATTCATGTCTTTCACCCATGCAAGAATTGTAAGCTCTTCAAATGTAGAAAGAAAATAATTTGGTAAAACATAGCCTAATATATCAAACATACTTTATTTTGGAATGAACGAGCACATAATTCAACAAATATAATTCGATTTAGTTCAAATAGTGCTGCATGTCTTCATACAATAATACTTGTAGTAATTGTAATGAGGTCAGAGTTGAGAGTGTGTTGCTGGGAAAGCACAGCAGGTCGGGCAACATCCAAGGAGCAGGTGAATTGATGTTGCGGGCATAAGCCCTTCATCAGGAATGAGGCTTGTGGGTCGGGGCTGAAGGTGAGGGAGAAGGTGATAGGTCAGAGGGAGGAGTGATAGATGGGTCAGGAGGGCTGAGTTGGAGGCTTGGGACTGGGATAATGTGGGGGGAGGGGAAATGAGGAAACTGTTGAAATCCATGTTTATCCCGTTTGGTTGCTGAGTCCCAAGGCGGAATATGAGGTGTTCTTCCTCCAGGCATCGGGTGGTAACAGTTTGGCGGTGTAGGAGGCCCAAGACCTGTATGTCCTTGACGGACTGGGATGGGGAGTTAAAGTGTTCAGCCACGGGGAGGTGGGGTTCGGTGTATGCGGGTGTCCCAGAGATGTTCTCTGAAACGATCTGCAAGAAGGCGTCCTGTCTCCCTGAGACCACACTGGGTGCAATGGATGCAGTAGATGACATTGATAGAGATGCAGGTAAATTTCTGACGGATATGGAAGGATCCCTTGGGGCCTTGGGCAGAGGTGAGGGGAGTGGTGTGGCCGCAGATTTTACACTTCCTATGGTGGCAGGAGTGGGGTGTGGGCTGGTGGGGGGTGTGGATCTGACGAGGGAGATGCAGAGGGAATGTCTCTCCGGAACGCTGATAGGGGTGGGAAGAGAAATATATCACTGGTGGTGGTGTCCATTTGGAAGTGCCGGTTGTAGCGGAGGTTGATGATTGTATGCGGAGGTTGGTGGGGTGGAAGGTGATGACCAGGGCAGTTCTGTCCTTGTTGTGTTGGGAGGGGTGGGGTTCAAGGGTGGTGGTGCATGAAGTGGAGGAGATGCGCTGGAGGGCATCGACAACCACGTGGGAAGGGAAGTTACAATCTTGGAAAAAGCAGGCCATCTGGGATTTTCTGAGGTGGAATTGGTCATCCTGGCACTGTGAGGCAGATCACTAGCACTGTGAGGCAGCAGTGCTAACCACTGAGCCACCATGCTGCCAAAGCGAGGTAAGCATTGAGTTGTGGTAAGTATTTCTGGCATTATGCTGTTATTTGGGAAGCTTGACTCAATCATTCCTGCCACTGAAGACTGCGCCCAGTATGTGGACAAAACGTGTTTTTTTTTCTGGACAAATGACATTGGGGCAGATGAAAAACAGTGAGTACTTCTCCTGATAGTTTGTGAGCCCTCAGTTTTTTTTGTTAATAGGAAGGCAGTTGTATAGCCTCACTCAGGACATTTCCTGAACAGAGGGACTCTAGGTCAGCCCACAGCAAAACCCTGAAACAAAGCCAAACCTCGATCAAACAATTAACATTTTTGGATGAAAATCTGGACCAAGACAGCGAAAGATCCCCACTAAATGGAGTAAAAGAACTGATAGGCCAGGAAGGTGCCCACCTACACCTGGTATGGAATAGTTAAATTGCACAGCAACATCCAAATTAGAACCAATTAAAATAAACATGTTTTCCCTGGAGCATCAGAGGCTGAGGGGTGACTTTATAGAGGTCTATAAAATCATGCAGGGCATGGATAGGGTAAATAAATAAGGTCTTTTTCCTGGGGTATGGGGGAGTACAGAACTAGAGGGCATAGGTTTAGAGTGAGAGGGGAAAAATTTAAAAGGGACCTAAGAGGCAACTTTATCATACAGATGGTGGTGTGTGTATGGAATGAGCTGCCAGAGGAAGTGGTGAAGGCTGGTACAATTATAACATTTAAAAGGCATCTGGATGGGTATATGAATAGGAGGGGTTTAGAGGGATATGGGCCAAGTACTGGCAAATTGGGCTAGATTAGTTTAGGATATCTGTTCGGCATGGACAAGTTAGACCAGAGGGTCTGTTTCCATGTTGTAAATCTGTATGGCTCTCTAAATGATCACTCGGTTCTAATAGAATTCGATACTGACGTGGCTATTTCAGTGATCGCACAACCAGAATTTAAATTCTTTTGGACCAGAGAGACCAGATCACAGTAGAGCATGACACATTATGGGACCCAAGAATGATTTTCCCAAGCAAAGGTTGCCACCAGATATTGGCTGAACTCCACCAGAGTCATCCAGTATTTCCAAAATGAAGATACGTTATATCTGGTGCCCAGGATTGGATGCAGACTTTGCCATGTTGGTGGGGCAGTGCCCAGAGTGCCAATAGGGATAAAAATTACCACCAGTAGCTCCCCAACTGTTGTGGGAATGGTTGAGTAAAGCCTGGACTCAGTTGCACATCGACTATGCAGGTCCTTTCATGGGCTTAACATTTTTATCATTGTGGGCACCCACTCAAAGTGGCTGGATGTACATGGAACTCATTCTTCAAACACAGGAATGCTGATAGAAAAACTGCATCCTTCACAATACACTGACTCACAGAAGTGTTGATCACAGATAACAGGCCATCGTTTGCCAGCAGGGAATTTGATATTTCCTAAAGTTAAATGGCATTCAACATTTAACTGCATCTCCATTCCATCCATCATCCAATGATCTGGCAGAAAGACCATCTAAACTTTGAAGGCAGACTTAAATAAATAGCCTACAGTTTCACTAGATACAAAACTGTGCCTGGTCTTATTTGATTATTGGACCATGCTTCATGCAACTACAGGTATAGCTCCAGAAGAGTTGTTAATGGGGAGAAGACTCCGCACCAATTTATATCTGATCCTCCTGGACCTGTGGGGGAGGGTGAACTGGCATCAGGAATGCCAGTGCTGGACACAAGACTCTGCTAAGTGAGAGAGACAGTTTACTTCAGGGAATAAAGTCTGATATAGGAGCCATAGGAATGGACCTGCATGGGTAAGAGGCAGAGTTGACCTGAGGTCAGGTCCGGTGACCTATAAAATTCGGGTTGGTGTGACAGTCCTGAACAAGGACCATATGAAAGCTGCAAACTCACAAACAGTGTGGGAGCAAAACGTGCCCAGCTCCTCGACAGCCTTTCCAATTGTTCCATGGCCCTCTCCATCAAGTATTGAAGACACCTTGGAATCTGGGATGGGCACAGCAGATCTCACTGTCCTGATACCTTTGCTGGCTGAAGAAGAGAATGAATTTCTTCCAGATGCTCCAGGCACAAGAGGCGAGCAACTGTGTGTTAGACGCCGCCTGTATCAGAGACATAGTGCTAAAATGCCTCAGGATGATCTACAAAAAAGAAGAACTAGCCTATGTCCTCAGTCTCAGAGCGGGAGAGATGTAGTGATTGTGACGAGGTCAGCCAGGTGGACCTCATAGAATATGGGTTCCCTGATTGGGGCTGTTAATCTGGTCAATTCAGGGACAATAGAATACAAAATACGGTTCTTAGAACAGCCTATTTATACACAGTTCTTACATATACTGAAATTCCATTACTATAGGTGTTAACATTGTTTTATCTATTGAAGCCATGATGTGGAGGTGCCAGTGTTGGACTGGGATGAACAAAATTAAAAATCAGGTTATAGTCCAACAGGGTTATTTGGAAGTACAAGCTTTTGGAGCACTTCATTAGATAGCTGGTGGGAGGGGTGGGGGGTGTGGATTATAAAACACAGGATTTACAGAATTTATAGTAAAAGATCAAAGTGTCATGCAGCTGGTGCACTGTGGTGAACAAACCTGGATTGCTGTTTAGTCTTTAATCACTTTGATGTAGGTTTTGATTCATTAATATGTAAATCCAAGGACTTCTTTCAAATTACAGTCCCAAGATAACTTAAGGTTTTATAAAAAAAAGTTGACATTTCAGCTCAGACAATGCATTAAATGTATGAGGTTGGAGTCTGTCTGTAACCTGAACCTTGAGTTAGACTGGTTCTATTTCCAAAGTAAAAATTTATAAGATGTCAAATGGACCGACTGCTACAGATTGTGTGTGTTTTTGAACAAAATAGAATGTAACTGCAAGTACAAATCTGCAAATGCAAATTCACCCCATAGACTTCTATGTATGTGTGTGTGTGTGTGCATGTGTGTGATGCATTCTATTTTGTTCAGAAAGCATTCAATCAAGAGGCAGTCAGCCCATGAGACATTTTATAAATTCCTACTTTGGAAATAGAACCAGTCTGACTCAAGGTTGGGACACAGACAGATTTTAATGCATTCTCTGAACTGAGATGTCATCTTTTTTCAGGACCATGATGTGAAAGAAGTTCTGGGATTTACATATTAATCCCTTGAAACCTGCATACCCATACGAAGTGATTAAAGACTTAACAACAATCTAGGTTTATTCAATATATCACATCAGTTGTATGACACTTTGATCTTTTACTATAAATTCTATGTCCTATGATCCTGCCTCACTAGCTACCTGATAAAGCTTGTGCTTCCAAATAAACTTGTTGGACTATAACCTGGTGTTGTGTGATATTTAACTTTATATATTGTACACAAAGATTTCAGGGGTTTCTATCCTGGGAGACAGGAGATGGGTTATAACATGTGCTAAGCGCTGGCTGTTACTCTTGATAGGATTAAGTGTGTTTGTCCAGTCTGCTTGTATAATTAAGAGGTGTTAGTCCTTTTAGTTTTTTAATTTAGTAAATGTTAGTAAAAATACTAGGCCTATATGCTCTAAATAAGTTAGAAATTGTACCTGTACTCAATAAAAGAATAAAGGATATTAAACTGACTTGCCGGTGTGAGTTTCATTCATTCGTACAATTTCACAGAAGTGCTGTTTTGACACTAAGTTTCTTAAAGGGATAACAGCCCAGTTAAGAGGTATTTATTAAGTACGGACTAATTGGAGAAAATGTTAAGTTTTCTGTAATTTATTCAGATCTGAGAAACAGTTGGTAAGGTCTGATTAATATCATAATCTTTCATGGCAGGTATGGTATGGTATTGATGGCAGGTATGGTATTGTTCTAAATATCTACACTTATTTAGAGGTATATAGGCCTAAACACTGCTTGTAACAAGGGTTGATAAGATGTGAAAATGTAGCAATGGGTTTGAAAGGGTGTTTTAATTTGATCTATCTTAAGATAGCAAAATAGACTGCAAAATGGCAGTTTTATGAACAAATGAAACCATGCTATAATAGGAGCCATAAATGAATGAAACAGGAATGCAATCTATGCTTGTGAGTGGGTTAGGAAAGGAGTTATGAATGAATAAACATAAAGCGCTTGTAAGTGGGAAATATAAAGTGCTTGTGAGTCGGCTATTGAAGGGACCTAGAATACAATATCTCACAACACACAATGTGTAACCGGTGGTAGGCTTGCTGTATATGCAAATTGGTAGCATATTACCCATTTCAGGACCCTGTTGCAGACTAAGGACAACCTCAACTCCTCAGGTGAAAAAGCAGCCAAATTAACGTGAACCTCTGGCAGTTGGCAGCAAAACTGTAAGTAACATTATTTACCAGAATGTGGAACCAGGATATCAAGAACCAGGAATGCGTCTCCTAGCCCCATCGTAAATCTGTAGGCTATTGATCAGCTTTGCTTGAACCCTTCTTCCGAGTCCCCCCCCTCCCCAACCCCCCCCCCCTCCTCCCCCCACTCCCCGGCTGCACCTCACACTACAGGTAATGAATCAACATCCCTGTCACATAAGTTGCAATTCTCGTGATTGTTTCACTGCCATCTGGGGCATGGATGGCACCTCCAGCATGGCAGTCTCTTCCTAATAACATACGGGGGGCAGTTTGGTTCTTTTTCAGGTCATTAGTTTGTGGTTGCCGTTGGTTTTAATGCTTCAGCTTTTGACAAGCTTCCATCATTCTCCTGAGCCTGATCAAAGCTTACTGTCCACATGCTGGGTGACCTCTCTACTACAAGGGTGTATTAATGATCAGACTGGATACGAAGGCTGTTCTCTTAGAAGCTGCAGTTGGATGTCCAAACCATTTAGTAACTGAGTCACATTAATTTAACGCTGGCTGCTACCTACTTTAAATAGTTATCTTGAAGCAGCAGGAATGCTTGCTCAGATTTGAAAACTGTAGACAAACAGCCATAGGGAGGGTCGCGAAGGTTATCAATCAGGCTGGCTTCTGGCAAGAACTTAGTCAATGATGTCACATGCATGGATGTAAAGTTAAGACATTGTCTGGCATGTTCATGTTCCAATGACTTTCCCAGCAGTTGTGCTGGTGGACGAGTTAAGTTAAAATCCAGCTCACGCACCGGTGCCTTTTTGCTTCATGAGAATGTGCTTTAATTTGATAATGCCAAAAACTAAATACAAAATCTGCCTTGTGAAAAAAAGGCCAAATGTCCGAAAATTTGAAAAACAGTGAAACTTTCCAAATTTCACCCAGGTGTCCTGCATCAATAGAAACAATCCCAACAAGAACAAATATACTCCAATTTCATGGAATTTCTTCCAATTTCTTCCGATGCCTCATGGTAGAATTGCAAAAAAAGCTGAAGTCAAATGGTATCAGGGATGAGCTGGCAAGATGAATACAAAATTGGCTTGGTCATAGGAGACAGAGGGTAGTAGTGGAAGGATGCTTTTCAGAATGGAGTGTTGTGACGAGTGGTGTTCTACAGGGGACTGGGACCTTTGCCATTTGTGGTCTATAAAAATGCTTTGGAGGAAAATGTAGCTAGTCTAATGAGTTAGTTTATGAATGATACAAAGATTGGTGGAGTTGCGAATAGTGAGAAGGATTGTCAGAGGATACAGCAGAATATAGATCAGTTGGAGGCATGGGCAGAAAAATGGCTGATGGAGTTTAATCCAGGCAAATGTGAGGTGATGCACTTTGGAAGATCAAGTACAGGTGGAAATTATACAGTTAATGGCAGAACCCTTAGGAGTATTGATATGCAGAGAGATCTGTGTGTGTAGGTTCAAAGGTCAGTAAAGGCAGCAACTCAAGTAGATAAGGCAGTGAAAAAGGCCAGTGGCATGCTTGCCTTCATTGGAAGGGACATTGAGTATAAGGATAAACAAGTTATGCTGCAGGTTTATAGAACATTAGTTAGGGCACACTTGCAATATTACATACAGTTCTGGTCACCACACTACCAGAGATGTACTGTTGATTCTTTGAAGTGGATACAGAAAAGGTTTACCAGGATGTTACATGGTCTGGGGGAGTTTAGCTAAAAAGAAAGATTCGATAGACTGAGCTTGTTTTCACTGGAACACAAGATGTTGAGGGACAACCGGATTGAAGTTTTTAAGATTATGAACAGCATGGATAGAGTCGTAAGAGGCTTTTTCCCAGGGTGGTGCAGTCAAATACTAGGAGACACAGGTTCAAGGTGCAGGGGAGGAAGTTTAAAAAAGATGTGCGAGGCAAGGTTTTCACACAAAGGGTGGTGAGTGCCTGAAATGCATTGCCAGAGGAGGTAGTGGAAGCTGACTCAATAGCAGCAATCAAGAAACACCTAGACGCACACGTGAATAGGAAGGAAATAGAGGGATATGGATTCTGTAAGTGAAGGCAGCTTTACTATGGAAGGAAATATGTGGACATCGGCTTGTAGGGCTGAAGGGCCTGTTCCTGTGCTGTATTGTTCTTTGTTTTTTATTCTTTGTTCTTATCCTATACTATGTACAGCATTGCTTTAAATGAATATCATTGTGTAATTGAAAAGCTCTAAAATAGCATCATCATTGAGTCATCAATGCATTAGTTTTCTTTGATGAATTAAATATTGTCAATAACTTTATAGACGTTGCAGCTAGATTTTTTCAATAAAGGCAAATAGAGGACAACTAATTCTTCAGCTAAACAAGAGACAACCCCTGATGAAATTGGTCAATAAACCAATGTTTGCTCACCCAACTAAAAGAATTAATTTTCCTCTATGACAATATGTAACTATCTCTTATATTAGGGGTGGGACTAGTCAGCAACACTGACATCCCAGCAACAAATAAAATGATAACAAAGACCTCCCCACCTGCCATCCAATCAGAACTTCATTCCAAAGTATAATCACTGTCTGAAAGAAGGTTTGCAGTAATTTTGTGCCTTGTTTTGACATTATCGACCAGATTTATTTTCTCTGCACTGTTTAACATTCCATTTGCAGGAAATAAAATCAACTAATATTTCTTGTTGTACTTCATTTTTGTAGAATAACATGAACAATTAATAAACATATCATTAAGACACCAAGGATGAAATCTGCCTTGTCATAAAACTGCACTTAAAAGCCACTCCAGAAATTCATTGTTCAGAGGAAATTTTTTAATAGACGAGTTGTTCCATATTCTAAAACCATGTTAGTCAAGTATAGTTCTGTGCCCATGTTCACGGGCATATGTGAATAGTACAAATAAATGACAACATGTGTTGCGTAGATGGAAGAAAGAAATTCAATTGATCTCATGAAAATATTGAGCACATACAAAACAATAGGTTTTTAATTCCACTACGGTGTACAACTGCTGAACAGTTTCAATTATCTTTTTTCATAATTCGAAGTTCCTTGTGCTTGCACTTCAATCACTTTGCTCTTTTCCTTCTATGAAACCAGGACTGTGCATCAGTCACTTAGCTAGTTCACTTCATCCTGCACTGTTTCCAATAATTTTGTAATTGGAGCTGCGCAGGTTTGGACAATTATAGGTTGAAGGAGATTGCAGTCAAGATTACAGTGGTGCTGGAAAAGCACAGCAGTTAGGCAGCATCCGAGAAGCAGGAAAATCAATGTTTCGGGCCGGAGCCCTTCATCAGGAATGAAGGAGATTGGGGATTGGCAAGGCCTTGGAGCAATTTGAACATCAGAAAGATGTAATAGTATTATAACTGAGTAAAACGAACTATAAAGACATGAGGGAGGAGCTGGCCAGAGTTGATTGGAAGGAGAGTCTAGCAGGGAAGATGGTGGAGCAGCAATGATATGAGTTTCTGGGGGGAAATTCAGGAAGCACAGCGGGAATCACCCCAAGGAAGGAGAGGACGAGGCAACCATGGCTGACAAGGGAAGTCAGGGACAGCATAAAAGTGAAAGAAAACATGCACAATGTGGTGAAGATTAGTTGGGAGACAGAGGATTGGGAAGCCTTTATAAACCAGCAGAGGACAACTAAAAAATAAATAGGGCAGAAGAAAATGAAATTAGAGGGTAAGCTAGCTCATAGTATAAGACAAGGTTGTAAGAGATTGAATGGATAATTGGGAAGAGCAACTCAGAAGTGAACATTGGACACTGGAAAATAAGGCTGGAGAAGTAGTAAAGAGGAATAAAGAAATGGCAGAGCAACTGAATTGGTACTTTGCATCAATCTTCCCAGTGTTGGACACCAGTTGGCATATCAGAACTTCAAGACAGTCAGGAGGCAGAGATGATTCAGTGGCCATCACTAAGGAGAAGGTGCGGAGAAAGTTGAAAGGTCTAAATATGGATAAATCACCTGGACTAGATGTACTATAGACCAGAGATCAGAAGAAGACAGCTGAGGAGATTGTAGAGGCATTGGTGGTGTTCTTTCAGGAGTCAGAGAGGGTCCCAGAGGAATAGAAAATAGCTAATGTAACATCCCCTGAAGTTAGGAAAGGAGGCTGAAGACAGGAAATTTTAGGCCGGTTAGCCTGACCTTGGTTGTTGGCAAGATTTTAGAGTCTTTTATTAAGGATGAGATTGTTGATTACGTGGAATTGCATGGAAAAATAGGGCCGAGTCAGCAAGACTTTGTCAAGGAGAGATCATGCCTGACAAATCTGTAGAATTCTTTGAGGGGATAATGAGCAAAGTAGACAAAGGGACATGATCTATTTGGATTTCCAGAAGGCCTTTGATAAGGAGGCTGCTAAATAAGATCAGAGCCCATAGTGTTAGGTGCATGGTAGTGCATGGAGGGATGGTTGACTGAGTGTGGAGATAAAGGAGACTTTTTCAGGATGCCAGGCGGTAACGAGTGGAGGCCCACAGGAGTCAGTATTGGGATCACAACTATTCACTTTATGCATTAACAATCTCGATGAAGGAACTGAACACATTGTTGCTAAGTTTGCAGAAGACTCAAAAATGGGTGAAAGGAGAGGTAGTATTGAGAAAGCAGAGAGGCTGCAGAAGGACTTGGATGAGCTAGGAGAGTGACCAAAGAAGTAACAGATGAACTACTACATCAGAAAATGTGAGATTATGTGATTTGGTAAGAAGAATAGTGGGGTAGACTATTTTCTAAATGGGGAAAAGCTTTGGAAATCTGAAGCACAAAGGTGCATAGGAGTGCTAGTTCAGAATTCTCTTTAGGCTAACAGGCAGATTCAGTTAACAGTTAGGAAGGCAAATGTAATGTTAGCTTTCTTCTTGAGAAAACAAGATTACAAGAGCAAAGATAGACTACTGAGGCTGCATAAAGGTTTGGTCAGACAGTACTTGAAATATTGTGAGCAGTTTTGGACCACATATTTAAGGACAGACATGCTGGCATTGGAGCGGGTTCAGAGGAGGTTTCCAAGAATGATCCTGGGGATGAAGGACTTGTTAGGTCTGTTTCTATGTTGAACATCTCTATGGCTATGACTCTATGACTTTTGAGTCTGTACTCGGAGCTTAGAAGGATGAGGGAAGTCTCAGTAAAACTTACAGAACACTGAGAGGCCTTGATATTGTAGACATGGAGAAGATGGACCCACTAGTAGACAAAGTGAGGACTGCAGATGCTGGAAATCAGAGTTGAAAAGTATGGCGCTGGAAAACCCAAGGGCACAGCCTCAGAGTGGATGGGATCAAGGTTTATGGTAGAAGGCAGGAGCATGGACTTGAGAAATGATGGAACAGACCTCAATGGACCCAATTTTGCTCCTATATCTTACAGCCTGAAGACAATTTTGACGTTGAGATGTTACTGGAATGGGTGCCAATGTAAATTGAGAGGCACAAAGATGAATTTGACTTGGAGTTAGAATAGAGAAAGTCAAGTTTTGAATGGCCTCAAGTTTATCGAGGGTGAAAGGTTGACAGCCTACTAACTAATCCAAATGGAAGAGTTGGGTCTAGAGATTTGATATGAAGATAACAAAATGATGAGGTTTTAAAAAAAAATCAGGCTGCGGTCAGAGCAAAGAAAGACACTAATAAAGTCATGAAAGAAGGTTGTTATTTTGAAATATAGGACAAGGATGGAATGTCTGCTCGAGGCTAAAGATTGGGTGAGGTTATGAGCCATCAGATGCTGCCTCTGCTGTGGTCGGGAGAGAGCTGAAATCACTGATATGGGATTAAATTCTGATTGTTATCAAGGGATTGTGGCAGATGATTGAAGAATATAGCTTCAGTCATCAAAAACTTTAATTAGAGGAGAGATTTTAGTATATCCACAATTGATCGAGAGTGTGGTGCTGGAAAAGCACAGCAGTTCAGGCAGCATCCGAGGAGCAGGAGAATTGATGTTTCGGGCAAAAGCCCTTCATCAGGAATAAGGCTTGTCAGTCGGGGAGCTGAAAGATAAATGGGAGGGGGATGGCATTGAATGGTAGTGGGGGAGTCCTAGGACCTGCGTGTCCTTGACGGAGTGGGAAGTTCAGCCATGGGGCAGTGGGGTTGGTAGATGTGGGTGCTCCAGAGATGTTCTCTGAAATGATCTGCAAGAAGGTGTCTTGTCTCTCTGATGTACAGGAAACCATATCGGGTGCAACGGATGCAGTAGATGACATTGTTTGAGGGACAGGTGAATTTATGATGGACATAGAATTTATGATGGGGCCTTGGACGGAGTGAGGGGAGTGATGTGGGTACAAGTTTTCCTCTTCTTGCGGTGGCACCCACAAGAGTGAGTGTGGGCTGGTGGGTGTGTGACGAGGGAGTTGCGGAGGGAATGGTCTTTTTGGAACGCTGATAGGAGTGGGGAGGGAAGTATATCTTTGGTGGTGGGGTCCATTTGGAATTGGTGGAAGTGGCGGAGGATGATGCATTGTATGAGGAGGTTGGTGGGGTGGAAGGTAAGGACCTGGGGGGGTTCTGTCCTTGTTGCATTGGGAGAAGTAGTGTTCAAGCACGATGGTGCATGAAGTGGAGGAGATGCGCTGGTGGGCATCGTCAACCATGTGGGAAGGAAAGTTGTGATCGTGGAAGAAGGAGGCCATCTGGGACTTTCTGAGGTGGAAGTGGTCATCCTGTGAACAGATATGGCATAGACAGAGAAATTAGGAATAAGGGATGGCATTTTTCCAGGATGGGAGGAGGTATAGTCTAGGTAGCTGTGGGAGTCGGTGGGCTTGTAGTATATGTCTGTGGTTAGTTGGTCACCAGGGACCGTGATAGAGAGGTCCAGGAAGGGGATGGAGGTTGCTGAGATGAGCCAAGTGAACTTGAGGTCAGGATGGAAAGTGTTGGTAAAGTTGATGAACTGTTCAACTCCTCATGGGAGCACAAAGCAGTGCCGATACAGTCATCGATGTAGTGGAAGAACAGGTGGGGGGTGGTGCCGGTGTAATTGTGGAAGATGGACTGTTACTTGTATTCAACAAACAGGCAGGCATTGCTAGGTCCCATATGGGTGCCCATCGCTACCCCTTTGGTTTGGAGCAAGTGGGAGGATTGGAAGGAAAAGTTGTTGAGGGTGAAGACTAGTTCAGCTAGGCGGATGAGGGTGTCACTGGAAAGGTACTAGTTGGGTCGGCGTGAGAGGAAGAAACGGAGGGCTTGGAGAATTTTGTCGTGGTGGATCGATGTATACAGGGGCTGGATATCAATGGTGAGGATGAGGCAGTGGGAGCCGGGGAAATGAGGAGTTGAAGGGAATGGGTGGCACCACGAATGTAGGTGAGGAGTTCCTGGACTAAGGGGGACAGGACGGTGTCGAGGTAGGAAGAGGTGAGTTCGGTGGGACGGGCATAAGCTGAGACAATGGGTTGACCGGGACAGTCAGGAGGTAGAATGGGGCAATTCGGGGACCCACAAACTTTATTCCTGATGAAGGGCTTATGCCGAAAAAGTCGATTCTCCTACTTCTCGGATGCTGCCTGACCTGCTGTGCTTTTCCAGCACCACACTCTCTACTCTGATCTTCAGTATTTGCAGTCCTCACTTTCTCCTATCCACAATTAATGTCAGACATACAGCAAGATTTTCACTTTCAGAGCAAAGTGGAAGTTAGGACTATTTTCAGTTCCTGTACACAACAGGCCTCATTATGCACTCTAAACTGAGAGACAAATAATATATTTCTTGATTTACGTTGCTGTGCTCTTATCTCGTCTTTCAATTCCATAATGTTTTAACTAGTGCAGTTGGTTTCTGCCATTGTTACTTAAAGGGTTTTGATTAGTGATACTTTTATTAACCTGCAGTAAAATGAGTTTAAAAGCCTAGACATGGCATAGTTTGGCATGGAGTGTGTGAGAAGCCATGCAAGGTTGGGGGTGGAGGGAATAGCTTAACATGAGGGGTTGGTATGAGGGGCCTTGGGGTCAGATAAGGGTCAAAACATGGAATGGGGGCATGAGAGACCATGGGCTTGGATAGAGGTAGAGGTTTGGGTAGAATTATCATGGATCTGTCATGGGGAGTGCATGGTGTTACAAGATGTGTTTTTAAGACGAACTTGTTCAATCATGTTTCATTTGAAAGCAAGTGTTGTCAAGTTGGAACCCATGCTCTCTGCTCTGAGTCCAGCTAGCTTTGATATTTCTTTAAAAGTTGGAACAATAGAAGCAGTATGATGGGGTGGGGTCAAGCCCCCACAGAGCCAAGATTTTAGTTTTGGGTTTCAGCAATTGCTGGGGTTTTGAAGCTGGATGTGGAAGAAAGTATTCCTTTCTCTGCTACAACTAAACGTTTGGATTCTCTTCCTGCTGTTGGCATTGCATAAGAGTTCATCTATTTTACTGAATTTGCCTTTGCCAAAGGTGTTTTTATGAGATACTACTAGACTGGAATAGTTGCTGTTCAGTAGTTAAATAATCTATTATACTGTTAGGTTTTCCAATAGAGTTAATTCAATTCTTTCTTTTTGTTTGCGATGTTTGAGAAGATTTGTAGCTCAGGTTAAGGTTCAGGTTGTAAGTTTGCTCACTAAGCTGGTTGGTTGTTCTCAGACATTTCGTCACCATGCTAGGTAAAGTATCAGGGAGCCTCCATTTAAGCATGAGTATTCTGTACCGCTTTCTATTTCTGTGTCTTGGTCTGTTCAGGTGGGTGATATAATTTCCGGTTGTTTTTCTCTGAGGTTTGTAAATGGGATCCAAATCGATTTGTTAATTGATAGAGTTCCGGTTTGAATGCCAGGCCTTTAGGAATTCCCATGCGTGTCTCTGTTAGCCTGTCCTAGCATGGATGTGTTGACCAGTTATAGTTGTGTCCTTCTTCATCTGTGCGTAAGGATACTAGTGATAGCTGGTCATGTCTTTTGGTGGCTGGTCGGTGTTTGTGTATGGTGGTAGCTAGTTTCCTGTCTGTCTGATGTAGTGTTTGTTGCAGTCTTTAAAGGTATTTTCTCAATAAATACCAGCACTTAACAGAGGTTCACTGATGGTGTTACCTAGTATGGTGACGAAACATCTGAGAACAAACCTACCAGCTTAGCAAGCAAACTTACAATCTGATCTTTCTTTTGTGTTTGTATTTTAACTATCATGCAATAATATTGTGTTTTGCTTCAAGTCTGATAGTCTGACCAATTGAATTGCATCTGGAATGCAATATCTTACACTTGCCTTTAAAACTAAGAAAACTTTGGGGTCTAGGCTATTTTCTTAATATATTTGAGGGTGTTTTATTCTGGTCCATAACAATGAGGAATAAAGAGTTGAAAGCCAGAGGACCTTATTATTTTTATTGTAACTGAGACAAAGCTCCCCAGCACCAAGGCAGGCCTTTTACAGTTCATCTTGGCATGGTAGCCACTGTTTCTGCCTCCAAACTCTTCCTCAGTTGCAGTCTGCACCTAACTCAAGCCCATTCCCCATCTATTCAATAACATTCCATCTTTGCAGTCATTCTCTCCAGATATAGGTTGCTTGAACTGGGAGTAGTCCAAGTTCCTGCTATCCATCTTCAGGATTAAATCCATGCCTATGAATAGACCACTATGAATAAACACTGTGTTTATGTTATTGTTTGCAGGAGCATTGCATGCAGAATAATTTATAATCGCTGTGGGGTCCCAAGTGGAGTCAAGAGCTAAACTCTTGGGGTTGCAAGCTCCAAGGTACCAATGGTCACCATAGAACTCTTACTGAGTTATACCAGCCACATGTTAGTGATGTCATAGACTGCCAACAGTGTGGAAGGGAACTATTTGGCCCATCGAGTCCTTTTAGATGCTCAGAAGAGAATCCCACCAGACCCACACCCCCACCCTATTCCTCTAATTCCATATTTAACATTGCTAATCCACTTAGCCTGCATTCTTGGACACTACGGGCAGTTAGCATGATCAATTCACCTAAAATCTTTGGAATGTGGAGGAAACCTGAACATCTGATGACGGAAACCCATACAGTCGTGGGATGAATGTGCAAACTCCATTTGGACAGTTGCCCAAGGCTGGAATCGAACCCAAGTCCCTTTTGCTGTGAGGCAGCTGTGCTAACCACTGAGTCACTATGCTGTACTCACGATATACCCATCTATGCAAGTTAATCTATACACCAAGGTGGCACACATGAGCTGGTGAAGGGTGCAGGCGAACCTCTTTACCAGTGCAGCCTGTGTGGGTTCACAGGCTTCTCCCTAGAGGCAGCCCATACACATGAGCATAGAGGACACCAGTCTGTTGCCTTTTGCATTAAAGGTGGTGCTGTACACTGCAATGTCCGCTGAAGAGAAGAGAAAGAGTTAGTTGGTGAAAAATGCAGAATGGCTTGTGCAGATCAAAGTGGTTGCTTTCAGGTTCCCGCGTACAATGTTGACCCCTGGGCTACTGGCCTATTCCTCATCACCATAGGAACAGTTGCAGTCTTCCCTAGCCATTTTAACATGCCTTTGCTCCAAAGGGTCAGCACCTTTATATTGATCACCAATGACCCCTCCCATACCCCAACTGCTGGCTGTTCTTAGTGCTCTTGATAGTCGACCAGTTACTCCTACAGTGAGATAAAGAGGATTGAATGTGATGGGAGTAAGTGTAGAAGCAATTTCCAACCATGCATAACTGAACTGGGTGGTGAACCATCCCCAGTAAGCCAGTGGGAAGTACAATGAGCAGGAAGGTTAGTAGTTTGAGAGGATGAGGTGATTGTGAGTCTTTCAAAGTGCTTTATGTGTGTGATACTTAGGCTTGCAGGCAATGGCCATTTGTAAGATGTGTAGTTGCAACGTTAGAATGATGCCCTTGTCACTGTGAGATAGTAGAGATAAGATGGTATCTCTCATCCTTGCCTGGCACAAGGGAGTATTAATATTTTGGTGGCACTGCTTGCTCTTATGGGAGCCATTGGCTCTCTCCTGTGCAGTGATCTGCTCCCATGCTCAATGGATTGATGGGATGGCCTCCTGGATGATGAACCTTCCATCAGTGACTCTGTCCAGTAGTATCTTCAAAGCAGCATCAGTAAGCCTGGAAGCCAGCTTTAACTCATTGGACATTTCTAGGCTCCCATTAGTGAATACCACAGGCTGAGGGGAGATTCCTGGCTTGCAGTGACTAAAGGAGAGTTCAACTTCCTTTTAAATATGGCACCAGAACCTTCAAACCAAGAGGTCCTTGACCAGTCATGGAAATTTCTGACCTGCTCACTACGTACGACACGGTGACAATATTGCGCAGTAACATACTTGCAAAGATAATAAGCTGAGAAGAATGTGATCATGTGACACGGTTAACCCCAGGCCCCAGCCCCAGATATCACACCATCATTGTGCTCTAACTTCAAAACCCAAATGTTCAGCTGGTATCTGTATCAGTTTCAGGCACTCTACATGTAGGACATCTAAAATTGGGGAAAATCTGCTATCTTGATTGGTCTCAATTTCGGGAGTGCTTGGATTTAGACATCCAATTACAGAGAATGAACACAGGGTGCCAACAATGTCATCACACAGAGACTTTATAGCTGTTAATGGATCATTCTGTCAATTCCCAAAGAATTAAAGGGAGTGGGAATGGAAAAAAACTGACATGGAAACCTCACTCACGTGCCATTATAACTCAGATCTATTGGATGGCACCATTCAGAATAAGAAATTGACATTTAGGAACTTACTTTCTCTCCAATGAAGATCACCCCTTTACTTTTTCTTAAATCCTTTGAGCTAACATTTTAGATTCTGAATGGGAATATGTGTGTAAATGTGAACGTTATTTTCAGATAAGAGAGGAAATTATGCCAACACTAGAAGTTACTTTCAATTAGAGTAAGGAGTCACAGACTTAAACTAATTAAAGACAGACTTAGGACAGGTACCAGAAGGCAGTTTTGAATGGTCATGAGCTTCAAAAGACAGTAATGGGATTAAGTCTATATGCATATTAGGAAATAGGTCCTTATGCTGGCAAATTTACCGAATGCTAGTCACCGTTTCACCTGATCATACTAGCTAGTTGGAAAACTGGGAAATGACATGACAATGTTAAAGTGCCACTGGCATCCACAGAACACATGCATCCTGATTTAACACTCACACCTTTGGCTACACACCCTTACCCCTCTGCACCCACCTGACTACTCCAAAACCACTGTGAACTTAATATTTTGGCTCTCAGTTTGAAATTATCTATGAATCAAGCTGGTGAAGAAAAGCAAAATGATGATCTTAACTGCAGCAACTAGATGCAGTCCTAGTTATTCCATTGGATAATAGCAGAATTTCTGCCAAGGTAAGCAAAAAGTAAAATCTCCTGATAATTAAACATTTGATTCCAGCTATTATAATATTCTATGATACAATAAATCTCTATTAATTCTTAAAATCACTTTCAGCAGAATTTCCCAGTCACACTGGGAGTTGTATACCTCAACCTGTCCATTAAGGCTGCCAAGAAATACATCAGGATCAAAAATAAAGTAATTCAATCTATCTTTCTGCCCCTGAACACCATCCTGTGCCCTGCCCCCTGCCCCCATCTGTTTTCCCTGGTGCCAACGTACATGATATTTTGTCAGACCCTTGTAACCTTCATCTAAGATATTTTGACTCAACTTTCACTCCTTAACAGCAACCTCAGTAAAATGAAATAAGGAAATTTTCTCACTGAGATGAGTACTTTTCTGGTAATTTAGACAACCAATACTTGCTGCAGAAAACCCATTGCCCTCAACTTTGGCTCATGGCAAAGATATGAAATAAGAATTCCTGAGCTTTGCTGAAAACCAGAATTTATTTTAGATCTGCAAAAGCCACATGAAATCTTTTTCTCCACCATGCTAGTCTTTTTCTCAAATTGTATCAGATTATTCGGCAGACATTTTATTTCTGCCACTAAGATAATATTGATCTCTCTAGAAAAATGTCTGATTCATTTCCTTATTTCTAATGGGTTTGTAAAAACAGAGGCAGAAGCAATTGATTGTAATAGAATGCATGTATCTATACAACACATTGTTGTTATACGTGAACATATTGTTGAAATACAGTTTAATTACTAGTAATGCATGAGAAATACCTTTTCCACTTTCAAAGCAACAAATGGAGTCAATATTATTTGCCACCTCTATACTCATTACAATGGCTGTTATGAACCAACTTGAATGCAGATAATAAATGAGTAAAAAGATCACAAACACTTACTGCTGTATGCAGAAATATATGTAGAAATACTTATAAAGCTATCAGCTCATTCCACTTAGAACATACAATTTTATTGCTCGGCCTCTGCTGCTAAGGGTTTTAAAGTTGCTAATTTGCTCCTTATATATCACAGACATTATATACTCTTCATATTTTTCTTTAGAAGCAGCACATTTTAGAAACATAGGAGCAGAACAGACCCCTTGAGCCTGCTCTGCTGTTCCAGATGTTGGCTGATCATCTCCCTCACCACGATACACCTGTGCTATTTCCATATCTCCTGATGCCACGAGTACCACAACATTTTCAACTTCTCTCTTCAACTCAGTTAATGACAGAACATAGATAGACCTCTGGGGCAGAGAATTCCAAAGATTCACCACTCTCTGAGTGAAGATGTGGTTCCTCATCTCAGTCGGAAATGTCTTTCATTCTGACCCAGTGTCCCTGGTTGTCGATCCCACAGTCAGGGGAAGCACCCTTCTGTATCTCCTCTGCCTATCCCCTTAAGAACTTTGGTATGTTTCTTTGAGAATGCTCACATTTTGATAAATTCCAGAGATTACAAGCCTCGTTCCCTCACAGGTCAGTCCCATTATGCCAATAGTCATACTGGTAGATCTGTGCTCCACTTGCTCCATGGCAGGTAGCTCCTTCCTTTGGCAAGGGGTCCAGAGCTACTCAAAATATTTGAGGTGCAGCATCAACAGCATTCTATGTATTAGCAAAAGTGAGGACTGCAGATGCTGGAGATTAGAGTCGAGAGTGTAGTGTTGAAAAAACACAGTAGGTCAGGCAGCATCCGAGGAGCAGGAGAATCGGCATTTGGGCTTTTGCCCAAAAGCCCAAATGCCAATTCTCCTGCTCCTCGGATGCTGCCTGACCTGCTGTGTTTTTCCAGCACAGTATTCTCTATATGTAAACTTTAGCTTCTTTTCTTCTGTACTTAATCATATTTCAATAAAGTCTCATGTACCATTTGCCTTCTGAATCACTTTCTGCATCTAGATGCTAACTTTCAGTGATTTCGAACAAGGACACCCAGGTCCTTTGGGCACTTTCTAATTTCTTACCATCTAAGAGATATGCATCTGAAATTCGAATATTACAATTCCACCCCCATTCAAAGCATTTATATAGATTGTGTACAGCTAGAGCCCAAGCACTGATCCTTGCAGTACCCCACTGCCAGGAGAAGATAACCTGCTAACCTGAGAATTCCTACTCTGTTTTTGCATGTTAAATAATCCTCAATACATACTAGTATATTATCACCTACCTTAGGTTTGTTTCCTAACCTATTGAGTTGGACTTTTATCAAAAGCCTTCTGAAGATCCGAATGCCCCACGTTCACTGATTTAACCTCATTAATTCTAAAAGTAACATTCTCAAAAATCTCAATCAGGTTTGTCAAAAATCCATATTGACCCTATCCAATCACACAAGTATTTCCTAAATATCCAGTAATTGCATCCTTTTGTTAAGGATTCCAATATTTTACCTGCTAATGATGTCAGTGTAACAGATCTGAACCCCTCATTTTCTCTCTCATTCTTTTCTTAAACAGTTGGATTACATTTGCAACCTCCAGACTCAGGCATTGTTGCAGAATTCATAGAAGATTGCAAGATGATCATCAATACATTCAACACACTGTGATAAAGTTATCGGGACCTGGGGATTTGTCAAACTTTAGGCCCATTAATTTCACCAATACTACTTTTTTAAACTTATACTTTCAGTTCCACACTCTCATCAGATACATGAATCTTAATTATTTCAGAGAGACTTCTTGTATATTCCCCTGTGAAGGCAGACACAATGTACTTATTAAGCTTCTTTGACATTTCAATGTCTTAATATAAATTCCCCTGACTCTGCCTGTGATGAATTATATTTGGCTTCACTAATCTCTTTTCTACATAACAACAAAACACCTGTAATCTGTTTTTTATGATCCTTGCTGTTTTACACTCACATCTGATTCTTGCTTTACAAATTTCTTGGTCTTCCTTTCCTAAAGTTTAAAATTCTCCCAATCCTCAGACTTACAATCTTTTTTTTGACAATCTTAAAGCCTCCTCCATTGATACAATATTATCTTTAACTTCCTTTGTTAGCCAGGACATAAAGAATTTACAGAGGGATATAGATAGATTGAATAACTTCAAAGGATCTATCAAATGGAATATAATGTGAGAGAATGTGAAATTGTCCATTTTGGCAAGAAGATGAAAAGGAAGCATGTTACCTAAAGGTGAGAGTTGCAGATCCCTGAGGTGCAGAGGAATCTGGTTATTCTAATGCATGAATTGCAAAAGGCAAGTATATAACAGCAAATACTGAGGAAAGCTTACAAAATGTTATCTTTTATTGTAAAGACAATTGGTTTCAAAAGGAGGGACATTATGCTTCAGTTAAACAGGACACTAGTGAGCCAACATATGATGTATTGTGTATGGTATTGATCACCTTATTGAAAGAAGAATGTATCTATGTTGGCAGCAATTCAAAAAAGGTTTAGCACTTTAATACTTGAAAGGGGTGAGTTATTTTATGAGGTAAAGTTGAACAGGTTAGGATTGTATCTACTGGAGTTTAGGAGTGTAAGAGTCAACTTGAACGAAATATGAAACGTCCTGAGGGTTCTTGACAGGTTGAATGAGGAGAAGATACATCTTCCTATGGAGAAACTAAATTAGGGGTCACTATTTAAGATAAGGGACTCACCTATTTAAAACAGAAATTAGGTGATTTTATCTCTCTTACAGTTTTGTGAATCTTTAGAACTCTCGTCCTGACAAGGTGTTGGCAGAACAATCTTTAAGGCAGATTTTTAAGGCAGAAGTAGACAGATTCCCAGTAAGAAAGGGAATAATAGGTTTTGGGGTAGATAGGACCGTGGAGTTGAGGTGATAATCAGATCAGCTAGGATTTCATTACATGTTGGAGTAGGCTTGAAGGGCCACATGACCATCCACATGTTTGGATGATACTCTGTATTTAATATTGGTGAATTCATGCTAGGCTGGCAGTATGCACAGAGGGATAGAGTCATTTGCAAAGTATTTGCATTTTGAAAGTCAACAGAGGATGAAGTCTCAGTTTTGCCAATATTTAATTGCAAGACCCTTAATGAGAGCGTGTTCTGCTGCAGTTTGGAATATGCTTTTGCAAAAGTATTTGGAACTAATATAAATTATAGATACAACAGATCTGTCTATAATGAAATGAGATGCATAGTAGAAAATACTTTGATTTGTCAGGTATATTTCAGCAGGTTTAGAATTGTTTCATTCCAATCAATAAAAACAGTCCTCAGTAAAATATTGATAATGACCAGAAAAAAATGCAGATTAGCCTTCCATGGATGACATAGAGGTGAAGCTATTAACTGTAGATTGAAATCAAGATTAGGAGCAAATTACTGCAGATGCTGTAATCTGTACTGAAAACAAGCAATGCTGGAGGTCACAGTGGGGGGTCAGGCAGCATCCATGGAGAGAGAGCAAGCTAACGTTTTGAGTCTAGCTCTGATGAAGACTCATGTAGCCTCGATTTGTTAGCTTACTTTCTCTCCATGGATGCTGTCTGACCCGTTGTGATCTCCAACGTTTGTTGAAATCAAGATCAACATTGTGATGTGTCAGATAAACTAACACACATCAGATAAGATGGATACCATCTGGTATTGCCTTATTTTAAAGGGAGGTAGGCTTAACATTTACATTTTAAATTAATCTCAAAGACTCAGGAAACTGTTCAGATATCTAAGTGATACATTCCATAAAAGGAGATTTGTCTTGAAAAATGTGTGAAGGATTATTAAATGAACCAGCAGTCTTTGTGTCCAAAACCATAGTAACAAGTTAAAACTGTGGGGTTAACTTTGTTACATTTGATGATGTTACAAACAGCTTATAAAAAACTTGAGCCCTGATTTCGAACTCCAAGTTTGATGCCTGTCCCTGGGGAAGGAGAGGGGTAAATGTAGTTCTTATGTCACTACCAAGAGCCCAGATAAATTTGGGAGTTGCTACTCATTTAAGAACGATTGATGGAATACTTGCATAGTTGCATTAGGACAGAGCTAACCAGTCTATAATAGGTGGTGAGCCCATTGAAAGTGGAATGTAATGCTTTAAATGAGATTGTGTTTCCTGCTTTCAAGTTTATTGGCAACACAGTGGAGAGAATTCTGAAGGCCATACTGAGTCACAGATCTTGTCTTAGATTTTCTGATGCATCTGAGGAGTTGCAATGAAGAAGGTCAAATTAAGGAGGGAGGTACTGTTACCAACATCCTCAGGAACATCCTAAGGGCAACTATTGAGCAAAGATGCCAAAAGAATTGATGCCACCATTACCACTCCAAAACTAGTGTTCAATGAAGGAAAAGCCTCATTTATTTGCAAGGTTAAGTACAATTCATTGTTTCCCCATCTCTTCCAAAACCTCTTAATATTCCTTTCACACAACACAATAGCAAAACACTCCGAATGTTAAAAACCACACAACACCAGGTTATAGTCCAACAGGTTTAATTGGAAGCACACCAGCTTTCAGAGCATCGCTCCTTCATCAGGTGATAGTGATGAAGGAGCGTCGCCCCGAAAGCTAGAGTACTTCCAATTAAACCTGTTGGACTATAGCCTTGTGTTGTGTGGTTTTTAGCTTTGTACACCCTAGTCCAACACCGACATCCCCAAATCATGACTACGAATGTTGAAAGTCTGAAATAAGAACAAAAAAAGTTGGAAAAAGTCTTGGCAGATTAGGTTGGAAAAGAAGACAATATTTCAGGTCAATGAAGTTAAAAGACTGCTTTCACCTTCCTCCTCCTCACCATTCTAAATATGTAATCACAATGGCATATTGCAATTGTCTTCCTATTAGGCAAGGACCTAAGCCCATGAGATGAAGAAGAACCAAGCATGGTAGCAATGTGCACATTCTTAAACTTCTCAGTGGCCATTTAAAGAAAAAGATCGTATTCTTTCAGCAGCAAAATTCTGGTTCCTGGATGGTGAGCTGGAAGGTTGCCCCTAACATCAAGTGTCACCCTCGTCAATGCCATTATAAACGCTACATCTTTCTATAAGTCATCAATAACACCAAAACAAAAGCTATAGTGTCTGTACTTGAGGCAGTAGATATATGCAGGAATAGTGCACTAAAGGTCTCTCTCATGGATGCCCTTTACAGTATACTGTTTGTAGCAATTGAAAACAAAATAGTTACCAATTTTGACTGAGTTGAAATAGATTGCAGCCAAGCATAATAACGGGCTTCAGGGATTGCATGTCAGAAGGCTCCTTTGCTTTGATTCAGGAATCCCTAGCTCCACATGCACCTGTTTTGAAGGCACACCCTTAAAAAAACCTCAAAAATTGGACTTTATGATTGCCATTACATGTTGGTGCATCAACCTCTGCTGACATAATTGCTGAGTTCTCAAGGTTATAGGATAGCAGAATCCTAAATAACTACCAGACAGAATTTGCAGCCTGACCTATCATTACCTGAAGTTCACCTAAAAATTCAGCATGAGTTAGAAGTTGTCATTCTAGCATAGAAATACTGGTGTACATACTTATTACATAAAATAAGTTATTGTTCTTGAACATATTGCACAGAATTGTCACATTAATGTGCAAATAAAAAGTGTCCTGTAATAATAATATACTTAAACCCCTATACAATCCATCAGCAGACAATGAATATTTTGAATGATTTACACACAGTCAATATAAGGAAACATTGAGACCCAAAATTATGTGGAGATGGAAGGGTTCTGTACTTTAGCAAAAATGGTACTCGTGGCCCTAATCCTGAAGCTCCACTTTCATATCTGGCACCCACCATTTTGTCAGGGCTAATGGTGCAGGATACATTTACAATTTGCATGATTTATGGTGGCAGATTTAGAAGTGCAACCAGTTGGGCGGGTGTTCTGGCTACCTCCATTACTGTCTCCTCCATGTTGCTTATTGTCCATAGCCTCATGGCCTCATTCCCAGTCCAGGTCACCTCCTTGGTATTATGGATTTTCTTATCCTGTTAGTCTAACAATGGTGCTGCCAGAGACAAATCTCTTGAATCTGGAAATACATCACAACGCACGTTCACATCTACTACTTGCACCTATAGGAGTGTCCTGGACATACAAGTCTCCATGCTGTGGGACAGGTATGTGGCTGGACATGCAAAATAAATGTAGCATTGTGATCACTTACTCCTGTGTATGTCTGTGCTGAAAAACTCTGCTTGCTGCAGTGCAGCAAGTTATGGAACCACTTCCAATATTGATTGAATCATGACCTTCCATGATTACCTGCTATACTCACAATGGAGGCTATGTCCTCCTTTGCCCTCTTGGCCACTGTGGATGTTTTTTGCTGGCATCTGCTGATATTAAATGGGGCACTGTGCTTGCACATCCAGCACCAGAATCTTAATATGTTAGTTACTGAACCAGGCTAAACCCTCTAACATTCTTCCCCTCATGCTTTCCCTTCTTTCTAACACTCTGCCATTGAAATGGAAAAATAAAAGAGATACAGGTAGTTACAGGTAAGGTATTTACCTTGATTGGGGAATCTAGAACTGGGGACACAATTTAAAAATATGGGGGATGCTGTCTAGGACTAAGATGGGGATAATGTTTTTACTTCAGTGTTGTGAATCTTTCAAAGTTTCTATCACAGAGGACTGGGAAAACTCAGTCTTTGGGTATATTTAAAATGGAGGTTGATAGATATTTGATTAGTGATGATGTAAAGGTTATAGGGATCATGTAGGTAAAAGGCATTGAAATGTTCGACCAGTCATGATCATATTATGTTGTGAAGCAGGCTGGATAAACTATATCTTACTCCTGTTCCTGTGTTTCTATAAAAGGCAAGTAAGTTTTTTTTTAATGGTCGTGGAAACATTTGCCTGCTGTTATGAAGGACTTACATTCAATCATTTGTGTGGACCTGATTTTGTAGGATTGTGGATGCCTTGAGTTTTTTTTTAAAGAGGTCAATGAAAGATTGAATTCTTTCCACAAGAAACTTCTTGGTAGTCACATGTCTTATGGTAACTTCTTATTACTGGGGCCCACTTGCCTGGCTTTGTGTTGCAGTGTTTGATTTGGATATTGTTCGGACGAGTTGATGACCAACCTACCCATGGAGTGGAATTTTCGTTTGTAGATACAGTGTGGTGCCTGGAGTTGTTCTGGCAACTTTTGTATGAAAAGCCTCTGAAAGAATTCATCAATGTTATTCAAATGATTGCATCTGTTCTGGGTTTAAAGGGATAAATGTTTATATTTTTATATTACAAAATGTGTATCTTAACCAATTGTGTTTGTTTGTGGAATATGGCTTGTTTTACAATAAATCAATAATTTTTGTATTTATTAAAGAGACAAAGAGCAAAGAACAATACAGCAGCAACAGGCCCTTTGGCCAATCAAGATTGTGCCGACACACGATACCTTTTTAAACTGAAAACCTGAAAACTCTTTTCTTCTATACAGTCTGTATCCCTCGATTCCCTGCCTATTCATGTATCTGTCAAGATGCCTCTTAAATGTTGCTATTGTATCCACCTCCATCACCTTCACCAGGCACTTACCACCCTCTGTGTAAAAACACCTCTCATGTCTCATTTAAACCTACCTCCTTTTGCCTTCAATTTATGTCCTCAAGTAATTTCTACCCTGGGAAGAAGACTCTGACTATCCATGCCTCTCATAATTTTGTAAACTTCTATCAGGTTGCACCTGATCCTTCAAAGTTCTAGTGAAAACAAACCGAGTTGTCAAATCCCTCCTCATAGCTAATACCCTTCCAAACCAAGCAACATCCTGGTAAACCATTTCTGTAACCTCTCCAAAGCCTTCAAATCTTTCTGATAGTGTGGTGACCAGAGCTGTACACAATATTCCAAATGTGGCCCGAATAAAGTTCTATACAGTTGCAACATGACTCACCAGTTTTTATACCTGTGCCCTGACAGCGTCAAACCTAGGGACCTGGGTTTGATTCCATCCTCGGGTGACTATCTGTGTGGAGTTTGCACCTTCTCCCTAAGTCCGTGTGGGTTTCCTCGGCGTGTTCAGGTTTCCTTCCACAGTCCAAAGATGTGCAGGTTAGGTCGATTGGCCAAGCTAAATTGCCCATAGTGTCAAAGGATGTGCAGGCTAGGTGGATTAGCCATAGGAAATGCAGAGTTACAGGAAAATGCAGGGTTACAGGAAGAGGGATTGGGGTGTGGGTATGGGTGGGATGTTCTTTGGAGGCTTGGTATGGACTTGATGGGCCGAATAGCCTGCTTCCACACTGTAGGAAGTTTATGATTCTATGCCTGACAATGGCAAGCACGCCATATGTCTTCTTGACTGCCTTATCTACATTTGTTGCCTCTTTCAAAGGACTATGGGCCTGTGCACTTAGATTCCTTTGTATGTTGATACTATTAAGTGTTCTGCCATTCACTGAATACTTCACTCCTGCATAAAATTTTTCAACATGCATCACCTTGCATTTGTCTGGATTAAACCTCCGGATGCTCCGGTTTCCTCCCACAGTCCAAAGATGTGCAGGTCAGGTGAATTGGCCATGCTAAATTGCCCGTAGTGTTAGGTAAGGGGTAAATGTAGGGGTATGGGTGGGTTACGCTTCGGCGGGTTGGTGTGGACTTGTTGGGCCGAAGGGCCTGTTTCCACACTGAAATCTAATCTAATATAATCTAAACTCGATCTGCAATTTCTTTGCCCAAGTCTCCAGCCTATCTATATCCTGCTGCATCCTTTGGCAATCCTCCTCACTTATCCATAGCTCACTAATCAAGGGAATCAAGGGTTATGGAGATAAGGCAGGAACAGGATACTGATTGAGGATGATCAGCCATGGTCATAATGAATTTGTGGTGCAGGCTAGAAGGGCAGAATGGCCTACTCCTGCACCTATTGTCTATTGTCTAATCTTTGTGTCATCTCAAACTTCTAATCAGGCCAGTAAATTCTCCTCCAAACGATTTATACATATTACAAACATTAGGGGTCCTCGCACTAATCCTGTGGAGTACCATTGGTCACAGATCTCTAGTCAGAAAAATACCCTTCTCTGTCTTTTATGAATAAACCTGTTTTATACCCATCTTACTGGCTCACCATGGATCCCATGTGACTTCATCTTTTGTGTCAGCCTGCTATAAGGGACCTTTTCAAAGGCTTTGCTAAAGTCAATATAAACAACATCCATCATCCTGCCCTCATCAATCATCTTTGTCATTTCCTTGATAACCTCAACCAAGTTTGTGAGACATGACCTTCCTCATACTAAGCCATGCTACCTATTGCTAATAATCCACATTTTTCCTGATTAATGGTTCTTTTTGTTCCATGTTGAACATAAAGAAGGTTTTAATACACCATACTGAGAACATGCTAAGACAATTACACTTACATTGTTACCATGGAGTAGTGCAACTGGAGAAGGGCAGTGCATTCCTCCTTTGTTGGTCATAACACTGCTTATATTCATAAACCATGTTCTTTATCACATCAATGCCTAAGGACAGTGGCAAAATGAGACTAAATTGTTGCAACATTTGTTCTTGTCAACCTCAGAAGGCATAATATGCTCCTGAGCGCAAGTTATTGTGGTGACCTACTCCTGCTGACTCACATTGTTCTACCATGAAAGTATGCAGCTGCAAAAGGCGTGGTCATGGGGCAATTATATGGCTATACCTTAAGACCTGTGTGGAAAGAGGGTCAATGAAAGGATAAATGTCTGTGGCAAATGTGGTATGTATAAGTCATCATAGTAACTTGAGTCAAGAAAGAATGTGATTGTTCTAAAAGATCTACTAATTCTGGCTGTGTTCTCGATGCTTCAGTAATGTTTCAAGGGTCAGTAGATTTGACTGTGTAACACACTTGCTTGGGCATTGCAAAAAAAAATACCCACCTGTTCTGGAAAGGGTCCTCAAAGCCTGGTGTAGGGAAGTGAGATTTCTCATGAGCACAACATCGGGCCTGAGGGCAGGAAGCTGATAAGTTTGAAATGATGTTTGTGCTACACAAATCCAAACAGGAGATGATCTATCTCTTCTTGATGTTCAATGGCACTATTGATGCTGAATGTTCTCGTATCAACATCCTGAAAATTATCATTGAACAGAAACTGAACTTGTTGAGGCATACAGTTCTGGTCGGAGGTTGGAAATTCTGCAGTGAGTTGGTCATGTCCTTTCTCCCAAATCCTGTCCACCATCTATATACTCCCCACTTGTCTGGATGGGTCCAGCTCCAACAATATTGAAGAAGCTCGACACTATTCAAGATAAAGTTGTCTGCTTGACTGGCACCATATCTACCAAATTATGCATTCACTTCCTTCATCATTGATACACAGTGGCAACAGTGCATACCATCGACAAGATGCATTGTAGTAACTTATGAAAGATTCTTCCATGGCACCTTCCACATCCATGACCACTATCACTAAAGTAGAACAAAAGTATTAGATACATAGGAACACAAAAACCTGCAAATTCCCCTTTAAACCAGACACCATCTTGACTTGAAACTATGTCACCAGTTTTTTCACTTTTACAGGATTATATTCTCAGAATTTCCTTCTTAATAGCTCTGTATGAATATCTGCACTACATAGATATCATCTGTTTAAGAAGATGTCTCATCAAGATCTTCTCAAAGGCAATTAGGAATGGTCAACAAAAGTTGGTCATGCTAATGACACCCACATTCAAAAAGAATAAAAGAAAATGTTAATAACTTTGGGCTAGTGGTTCATAACCATCTGTGCCATCATGCAATGTAATTCCTTTCTATTGACATACAACATTGCATCGCATATTGTGAGCCCAGATGGACACCATGTATTCCCTGATTGTATCTTGCAGTCTGGCAAAGCCGAAATTCAATAGGCCTTTTTTTGACAACACTGATGACTATTGGTGAATTGGATATACATGTGATGATTCTGAATGATGGTATTCTTTCCCGCTATTGGACTTGACATAACTAGTTTATGCCTACCAAATCTTTTGTCAGAAACATCATCCAGTATGACTGCTATTTTTATTGCCACAGTTAAAGCAATGGATATGGTAGGACAATACTTTCATTTCTGTCTGTTCATTGGTCAGATGTTCATCTTCACACAATATCAAATTAAGTTAAGTAAAACAGGAAATTTATGGATTAGGAAATGTTCAAAGCTGCTTCACTGAGGGGACTCGAGCAGCACAAGGTGATTCAGCTTACTATGCCTGCAATATCGCTTTTGGAAGAACTACCCAATCAGTCTCCTTTTTTTATTTTCCACATTTTTCCCTTCACAGATTTATCACTTTCTCTTATTTAAAGTTGTTCATGATTCTCTTCTATCTCCCATTCAGGCAGCGTATTCTGGAACTCGCTTGTTCTTGTAACAGTGTGACGGAATCTTTTAGGTCCTCTCTGAGAGGATAGACAGAACTGATTTACCATTCCATCCCTAACGTGGCATCAATGACAGCACGGCAGTCCCTCAGTACTACAATGTGAGGGTCATCGTCGGCTTTGTGCTGCGATCTCTGAAGTGTATTGCTATATTCTGGCCACCATGAAAGGCATAATTTTGACTAAGCTACAGGGAGCAGACACAGAATGTAGCTTTTATTATATCATGTGATGGTTTTGAAGGAGTTGATGTTGACATTAGATTGAGCTCAATCCAAATAAATTAATAGAATTAAGACAGTTGATTTCTAAATGAGTGTCAGAAGGGAATAGATGCATTTCTGTTTAGCTCCAAAGGGTCATTATTAATTATGCCTGACTAATAATGTAAATTGTACTTATTGCTATCATGCAAAAAAAATCTTTGTTATTTAAGCTGCCTCTTTTATCTAGACTCACCAGTGGTTCCACCTCTACCATTGATAGCTACACAGTTCCTGGACTCAACTTAGAGAAAGGAGATTGGTGGCAACAAGCTATCCAAATAAGAGAAAGGGAATTTAGAACAGTATTAATGGAGAATATGACACGGTGACCAGTGGTGCTGATTGGAACTCCAGTTCGCTGAATTATATGACGTAGTTATCAAAGGTTGGCAGACAGAATCCATTTAACCCTGATGAAAGATGAAAATATTTTTTGAAGAAAAATGACTTTACCAATTTAAGAGGATTACCGATATATGAAGACACAAGCAGTCATCAGCTGAAATGTGAAAACTGACAGGCAGCAGCAGCCGTGGGATCAGGAACAGGATGGGACCATAACTCCAAAGACAAACCTTCACCAAGAACCTGATAAGAGACACAGGGAGGATAGTTGGGCTAAGGTAACAGAAGAAGTTAGCCACCCTGAGAAAAAAACTGAGGCCTTAGTGAACAAGGCTCTGTTGGGAATGAATAAAAACTCCGTGAGTAACAATATCCACGGTGTTTCACATATATTTGCCATTTGGTGCTGCGGCAGCTTGGTTATCTTTCCATGTTCTTTTGCTTTGGTTACATGGGGATTAGGTTGGGGCCGGGACCTGTGTAGCCCCAAATTGATGGCCAGTTCTGGCTGAGATCACAGAGGCTTCAGCATTGGCTGTGGAGAAGCCCAAAGCCAGGACCCCGGCAACTGATGACCGGTGGCAGCATCTGGAGGAACCATAGAGGGCTAGAAGGAGATATGAGATGAGGCCCATTGCTTCAGCTCAGAGATGGCAGTTGTGGGAGTGCCAGCAACGGTGGAGGGGAGCTCGTAACTGAGACCCTGAAGTCCATTACAGAGATCCCAGCTGATGTCAACAGTGAACGGAAGAGTAGCAGAGGGGAACAAGACAAAGTGGGAAAGATGAACTCTATTGCAGTAAAACTTTGCATGATTTTCAGTATTTCAAGATGGCGCTGGACCATTGCAACACTTTACATTTTGCAGGTGATAAAACATTTTCCATTGTGTTTTTATATACATGTGACATTAAATAAATCTAAATCGAAATATCCTTGAGGGCAAGTAGGAAATACTTCATGAAAATTACACAAAGAAAGGAAAGGCCAGTGAGAACAAGAGAGAGTTCTCTTCTCTTGAAAGTAAATAACATCACAATTGTGAGTAGGTTTCATGAATCTCAGCTGCAAGGGTGAGGGAAGGGGCCAAAAAAATACTGATATTTATATTGCAGTATTGGAAGAGCATCAGAATTTACTTAAAATGGGAAACAGAAAATTGGAGAAGTTGGGTAAAGAGTCAAATAGAAGAAGAAATGCCATAAAAATCTGAAGATTTAAAAGGACTGAGCCTCAATAATTAAATCATGATTTGGTGGGTAGATTTATAAAGGATGCAGCCAGAAAACTTTACTTAAAAGTCCATGCAAGCAGAAGTGTATTGGATCACAAAAGGCAAGAAAATGTTCCATTTTGTCTGGGAAAAGTAGGAAACCTCCATCTTGGCTGCCAAATATGGAAAAACCCTGAAATATGCAGCAAGCAACTGCTTGATTCATAAAAAAAGGTGAGAAAACTCCAGTAAGTAGCACAGAGTATTCAAAGTAAACGTAATTTAATGCCTGAAAGTAGCAAAGTAATGTGGAACAATATTTAGTAAAATTTAAAGTTTTATTGGAAGAAATAAATGCAGTACTCATTTGCAGTTAAAAGACTAGCAGACAAAGAAGTTATAGTAACAGTGCTACAGTATAAAGTATCATGAGAACCTTTCCAATCCAGAAATACAACTCCTGAATCAAGAGAACTCTGAAAGGTTTAGGATAGGGCATCAGCACTGTGGTTTCCTACCAATTTAAAACCTGTAGATAGAAACCATCAGGTCCTGGGAATTTGTCACTCTTCAATTCCATTAATTTCCCTACTACTGATGCTTTATTTAAACTGATTTTCTTCAGACTCTGTCCCTGATCCTCTGTTCATTTCTTTTGGATGTCTAGCAAGCTATCCTCCTTTTCTGCAGTGCATACTGAAGCAAAATAATAATTCAGTGTGTCTACCATTTCCCCATAGTCATTGACAATATCTCCACTCTCATCCTTGAGTGAGCCAAATGTACTCATAACCAGCCACTTTCTTTTTATATAAATATAGAATCCCTTCTTGTTGCCTTTCATGTCCCATGCAAGTATCCTTTCAAAATCCTTTTAGTTGATCTTACAACCCACTTTGTGGCCCTTTGGAGATCTTTGTATTTGACCCACTATGTGGGATCTGTTCTCTTCTTTACAGCTGTCTCTACCATAAAACATTTGACAGGCCCAAATTAGAGAAAGCCGGATTCGTGGCAGCAACATTCACAAACCAGACCACCATAGAGTCATAGAGTCATATCTGAACGTATGATAGTGGTAAAAGAACAGAATGACAGACACTGTTTTTTAAAATTAATTCATGGCATATGGAGTCTCAGGTTAGGTCAGCATTTATTGCCCATTCCTACTTGCCCTTGAAATGTGCTGGTCTTCTGCATTTTTGAATGTCTGCAATGTAGGTCATGCAGGTACACCCACAGTGCTTTTAGGAGGAGAATTATAGAATCATAGAATCATACAGCATAAACACAGGCCCTTCGGCCCACCATATCAATGCTGATCAATAAACACCAAACTATACTAATCCCATTTACATGCACTTGGTGCACAGATTACTCAGCCTGGGCATTTTCAGCGCTCGTCCAGATGTTTCTTAAATGTTATGAGAGTACTTGTCTCCAGCACACTTTCAGGCAGCACATTTCATATTTCAACAACCTTCTGGGTGAATTAGAATTTCCTCAGATCTCCTGTAAATCACTTAATCTTCACCTTACCCTTAAACCTTCTGGTCTTAGACACATCGGCTGTGGGGAAAATATTCTCACAATCTACCCTATCTATACCTCTCATTAGCTTGTATATATCAGTCAAATCCCCACCTCAGTCTCCATTCCATTACTTAGATCGAGCAACAGTGCAGGTCATACGGTTCTTGAAGAGAAAGTTGCAGATGGTGATGCCAAATCTAACTTCTTCCAAGGGCCAACTAGTCAGGCCCTTTTTAGACCTCTTTCCCTCAGGTTATAAAATGCTTCTGGCACATTGCTAGTACTAACATCACTGTTGAAGAAATTTAACATTTTTGGGCATGGTGTCCTGATGACATGATACATGCTAACCAGGAACACCTCTACTGCATGTTTCCCTCCAAGTCACTCACATTCCTGACATGGAAATAGAACATAGAACATAGAAGAATACAGCGCAGTACAGGCCCTTTGGCCCTCGATGTTGCGCCGATCCAAGCCCACCTAACCTATACTAACCCACTATCCTCCATATACCTATCCAATGCCCGCTTAAATGCCCATAAAGAGGGAGAGTCCACCACTGCTGCTGGCAGGGCATTCCATGAACTTACGACTCGCTGAGTGAAGAACCTACCCCTAACTTCAGTCCTATATCTACCCCCCCTTAATTTAAAGCTATGCCCCCTTGTAATACCCGACTCCATACGCGGGAAAAGGTTCACACTGTCAACCCTATCTAACCCCCTAATCATCTTGTACACCTCAATCAAGTCACCCCTAAACCTTCTTTTCTCTAATGAAAACAGCCCCAAGTGTCTCAGTCTATCCTCATACGATCTTCCTTCCATACCAGGCAACATCCTGGTAAACCTCCTCTGCACCCGTTCCAGTGCCTCCACATCCTTCCTATAGTATGGCGACCAAAACTGCACACAATATTCCAGATGCGGCCGCACCAGAGTTTTATACAACTGCATCATGACCTCAGGACTCCGGAACTCAATTCCTCTACCAATAAAAGCCAGTACGCCATATGCCTTCCTCACCGCACTATTTACCTGGGTGGCAACTTTCAGAGATCTGTGTACATGGACACCAAGATCCCTCTGCTCATCCACACTACCAAGTATCCGACCATTAGCCCAGTACCCCATCTTTTTGTTATTCTTCCCAAAGTGAATCACCTCACATTTGGCTACATTGAATTCCATTTGCCACCTTTCTGCCCAGCTCTGCAGCTTCTCTATATCCTGCTGTAACCTGCCACATCCTTCCTCACTGTCAACAACTCCTCCGACTTTCGTATCATAAATGTATGATGTATGATGTTCCTTCACTATCACTGGGTCGAAATCCTGAATTTCCTCCCTCAGGTCATTGTGGGTCAACCCATAGCATGTGGACTGCAGCAGCTCAAGAACCCAGGTCACTACTGCCTTCTCAAGGTCAAATAAGGACAGGCAATAAGTGCTGACCAGGCAACAATGTTTACATCCTGTGAATGAATTACAAAAAAGGAAAACAAGGAAAAAGCTGGTGCAGTTCTGGAATAGCTGGCAATGCAAAAATGTCTGCAATCTAGGTTATGTAAGTACACCCACAATGCTGTTAGCAAAGGAATTGAAGAGTCATAGAATTAGACAGCATAGACACAGACCCTTCCTGAAGAAGGGCTCCTGCTCCTCGGATGCTGCCCGACCTGCTGTGCTTTTCCAGCACCACTCTAATCTTGACAGGCCCTTCAGCCCATCATATCTACGCTGACCAACAAACATCAAACTATACTAATCCCATTTACTTGCATTTGGTCCACAACTTAGTATGCCTGGGTTTTTTTAGTGATGTTCATTAGAGGGTCTTATAGTGAGTAAAAATAATTGGTACATTGAAAGTACACAGGGACAAGGACAGATAACAACTTGAGTTGCAAGTTTTAGACATTTAGTTCACTTTCATTAAAGGAAAAATACAGCTTTATGGGAATGCACAGTTTGCAGTTTAAAACTCACAAAGAGGAACATGATCAATGAAGGTATGAGATTTAAATTTCTAATAGCCTGGCATTATACACACAGAAATGTTTGGTTTTGACAATTTATCGTTTGCATTTTCTAGTGTTTTAAAACATGAGCAGGGCTTATTTGGCAAAAGTATAAATGCATAGCTTGAAAACTGAAAGTATAAATATCTACCCTTCTGAATAACCCAACACACATAAACAAACATACCAGGTAGTGGAAAATAAATCTCTACCCAGATTAACTGGAGAGGGGGAAGTCATATGTTCTTGATCAAAAATTGCTTGTTCTTGAAGGGAAAAGAGATAATGTATGAATTGTTGCTGTGCTGGGATTTCAAATCAAATCCCTACAAAATTAGCTTGGACCTCTCATTTACTTGGCCAGTGAAATTAGCAATATACCCTGACCTGCATGAGGTTCAGCTGCCTGTATCCTATCATACACCAAGTCTCCTTGCTGATTTATAATGTTTCCTGGTATCCCATGACTCAAATTTAAAATGGTTATTCATGTAACTTGCTTCTCCCCCTTCCCAATCATTGCTCCTATTCTTTTAAGTGGACTCTTCTACATTCCTCCTTCCTTTGGCTTCACTATTAACGGTTGTCTCTTCTGTCTCCTTAACCATATGGCTCCAAATTCCATCCCCAAACACTTTCAGTTCTACATGTTACTGTGCGTAGGACATTCCTTAAAACCCAATTATTTGAACAAGCAGGTTGTGTCCTTGTTGTGGTTGGAGGGGGGAGGTTTGAAGGCGGAGGTGCAGGATGTGAATGAGATGTGTTGGTGGGCATCTTCAACCCACATGGGAAGGGAAATTGTGGTCTTTAAAGAAGGAGGCCACCTGGTGTGTTCTGTGGTGGAACTGGTCCTCCTGGGAGCAGATACGGCGGAGGCGGAGGAATTGGGAATATGGGATAGCATTTTTGCAGGAGGTAGGGTGGGAAGAGTGTAATCCAGGTAGCTGTAGGAGTCGTGGGTTTGTAAAAATGTCAGTGTCAAGTCGGTCGTCATTGATGAAGATGGAGAGGTCCAGGAAGGGGAGAGAGGTGTCAGAGATGGTCCAGGTGAATTTAAGATCAGGGTGGAATGTTTTGGAGAAAATGATGAACTACTCAACCTCCTCGTGGGAAGACAAGGTGGCGCCGATGCAGTCATCATGACCTGTCCTATCTGCCAATCTTCCTTCCCACCTATCCGCTCCACGGCAGGTTGGATGCTGCCTGACCTGCTGTGCTTTTCATGCACCACTCTAATCTAGACCCTTACCATTAAGTGTATAAGTTCTGCTAAGATTTGCTTTCCCAAAATGCAGCACCTCGCATTTATCTGAATTAAACTCCATCTGCCACTTCTCAGCCCATTGGCCCATCTGGTCAAAATCCTGTTGTAATCTGAGGTAACCCTCTTTGCTGTCCACTACACCTACAATTTTGGTGTCTGCAAACTTGCTAACTGTACCTTTTATGCTCACATCCAAATCATTTATGTAAATGACAAAAAGTGGAAGACCCACCACCGATCCATGTGGCACTCCACTGGTCACAGGCCTCCAGCTTGAAAAACAAACCTCCACCACCACCCTCTGTCTTCTGCCTTTGAGCCAGTTCTGTATCCAAATGGCTAGTTCTCCCTGTATTCCATGAGATCTAACCTTGCTAATCAGTCTCCCATGGGGAACCTTGTTGAATGCCTTACTGAAGTCCATATAGATCACATCTACTGCTCTGCTCTCATCAATTCTCTTTGTTACTTCCTCAAAAAACTCAATCAAGTTTGTGAGACATGATTTCCACGCACAAAGCCATGTTGACTATCCCTAATTAGTCCTTGCCTTTCCAAATACATGTACATCCTGTCCCTCAGGATTCC
>NC_057713.1:61463432-61533703 GCF_004010195.1 Chiloscyllium plagiosum
CCACTTTAGAACTTCAACTTTTAGATTTGGTCTATCCTTTTCCATCACTATTTTAAATCTAATAGAATTATGGTCGCTGGCCCCAAAGTGCACCCCCACTGACACCTCAGTCACCTGCTCTGCCTTATTTCCCAAGAGTAGGTCAACTTTTGCACCTTTTCTAATAGGTACGTCCACATACTGAATCAGAAAATTCTCTTGTCCACACTTAATAAATTCCTCTCCATCTAAACCTTTAACACTATGGCAGTGCCAGTCTATGTTTGGAAAGTTAAAATCCCCTACCATAACCACCCTATTATTCTTACGGATAGCTGAGATCTCCATACAAGTTTGTTTCTCAATTTCCCTCTGACTGTTCAGGGGTCTGTAATACAATCCCAATAAGGTGATCATCCCTTTCTTATTTCTCAGTTCCACCCAAATAACTTCCCTGGATGTATTTCCGGGAATATCCTCCCTCAGCACAGCTGTAATGCTATCTCTTATCAAAAATGCCACTCCCCCTCCTCTCTTGCCTCCCTTCTGTCCTTCCTGTAGCCCTCTAGATTTAAATGGCAACATTCCATTAGCCTTCTTGATTATTTCCTGCTTCTGTTTGTGACATTTAAAGATCTGTGCACTTGAGCACCCAGGACACTTCAGACATCCACTGTATTTAACTTCCTATCACCTAGAAAGTACCCTGATCTATCCTTTCTTGGTCCACCGCACACTTGCTTATATTAAACTGTTTTGCCCGTTCACTTAGTCTATCAATATCCCTTTGAGATTTTATGCAATCATCTACATGGTATACAATGCCACCTAAAATTTATGTCATCAGCAAGTAGGATATATGATTTTCTAAGTTGTTAATAAATAGTGTGAACAATTAAGACCCTTACACAGATCCTTATGGGACACTACTGGTCACATTCTGCCAATTTGAGTATCGACCCAATTTCCTGCCACTGTCTCAGCCATGTCAGTAACTTGCCCCCAACTTCATTGCCTTTTCCCTGAGTCAACAGTTTCTTGTGTTAGACTTTATCAATTGCCTTCTCAAAGTTCATATAAACAATATCCACAGACATTTCCCTTTCCGCTATCTTAGTCACCTCTTTGAAAAGGTTTGTCAGGCATTACCTACCAGTTATGAATCCATGCTGGCTCTCCCTAATTAACTGAAAATTTTCAAGGTGTTCAGTTACCCCATCCTTGATTATAGACTCCAACAACTTTCCCACCACAGATTTCAGGCTAACTGGTCTGTGATTCTCAGGTTTTCCACTTTTGCCCTCTTTAAAAAAGCAGAGTGACATGTGCAATTTTTCAATCCAGAGGGACAAATTCTGTATCTTGAGAACTCTGACAGATTATAGATCAGGCATCCACAATATTTACCATTATTTCCTTTCACAGCCTTGGATGGAAACCATCATATTCTAGGGATTTGTCACTCTTTAATTCCATTAATTTCCTTATTACCAATATTTTACCTATGTTGATTTTATTCATTCCATGTCTTGCAATGCACCAAACCTTCCTGCATACACCCCCATCAGTCCCTTTCTTTATGCCATCCCATTGATATCCTTATCTGATTTCTGTGCAACAGAACACTTCAGCAACCTAACCCTCCATTGAGCTGGTGCACACACCACCCTTTCACATTTTCTGAGCTACAACCCACTTGTCCAGTGAATCACAATTCCAGCCTCTACGCAACTCTCAAAGGTTTGTGCAGAGCCGTCATCTGAAGTGGTCGCTATGAGTGTTTTGGAATTTTCATATGATTTCTACTTTTTATACTCTTCATCATCATTTTGTATATATCAGTAAAGTTATGGAAGAGATCCTCAAAAATGCTATTAAGCAGTCCTTGCTTCACAGTAATCTGCTTGGTAATGATCAGTTGGGGTTCAGCATGAGCCACTCAGATCCTCATCTCATCTAAGCGTTTTCTTATTCTCTACTGTGTTGCCTAATTCAAGATTTCACCCAGCAATGGAAATATCAGTATTTACCTTGTCAAGCTTCCTCAGATTCTTAAACAAGAACAGAAATTGCTGGGAAATTTCAGCAATATCTGAGCAGAGAAAGTAGAGTTAATATTTTGTATCCAGTGACCCTTCTTCTAAAACCCCTCAGAAACCTTACATATTTCTGTAAAATCACCCCACATTCTTCTTCTAACTTCTAATGATAATGGCCTAATATGTTCAGACATTCTTGATAAGTCAACCCCTTGATTGTCACCACATCCTCAAACATTCACTCTATCTACTACAAGTAGCAGCTGTAGTGTCGTCTACAAGAAGCATTGCAGAAATTTACCAACATGCCTTATCCAGAACTTTCCAAATGATGACCATTACCATGTTGAAGGACAAGGGCAGCAGACACATGGGAGTCTGCTGCCAGCATCTGCAAGTTCCCCTCCAAGCCATTCACCATCATGACATTGATAGATAGAGCAAGCAATTCAGAATGTGCCTTCTAATGCAAAGATGACAGAATATGAAAGTAGAGAAGCCTTGCACAATGGTACAGGGCTTCAGTGAGATTGCACTTGTACTACTACGTACAGTATTAGTCTCCTTACTGATAGAGGGATATACAGTACATATACTGGAGGCAGGTCACAGCAGGTTCTCCCGGCTGATTTGTGAAATAAAGGCACTGTCTTATGAGAAAAGATTGAGTAGATTGTACCTTTATTCAATGGAGTTTAGAAAAATGAGGAGCGAACTTACTTGAAAATACAAGCTAATGTGAAGTTTTCTACTCACAAGTGATCTCAAACTGGGGGCGTAGTTTAAAAATAAGAGATCTCTCATTTAAGCTTGAGATATGGAGATTTTTTTTATATATTTCGGACTAATTTAAAGGAGTTTTGATTGACTAAGGGCGATTTGGGACAAGCAGGAAACTGGAGCTGAGGCCACAATCAGCAGAGCCTTGATCCTATTGAATGGCAGAGGAAGTTCAATGGGATAAGTGTCCTACTCCTGCTCCTATTAATAACATTTAGAGCATTAAAAAGTCTCTCGAGAGCTTTTACAGTACCTGATTACTTAGTTGTGACCACTATGATGCTTATATTCTCCAGTAATCCTTAAATGGAAGAGCCCCCACTCATGTACCTGATTTTTGATACTCAGAATAAACCCTAAATTTGGGTTTGCGAATATTCAGAGTTAATGTATTCTGAAGTCAGAGCGGAGACTTTAAATTATTCTCCCCATGCTTCAGTTTATTTTCTCCACCATTTTGTAACTTGAACCATTTTCCATTATTTATTTTGATGTCAGGTCCATGAGAAAGTTTCAAATTGCTGACAATTGAGCTAAATTCTGCTTTATACCTAATTCCTAGTTGCCGAATGTAGAATGTCACCAGTCTGCTTCTTTTCTAATCACTTTCGAAATAATTTTCATTCAAATTAGCTAGAAATGCACGTATATATGATTGAGTTTGGCAATTTTAATCTGTAATGCATATTGATTAAAGATGCATTTTTCATTCAAACAAAATACCAAATCAATGATATTTGAAAAGAGAGCTGAAAATGCTGCAGAATGCATTTGCTTTCAAGATAGTTCCATTTGCTTAGTTTTCCCCACTTCCTGTTAGGAGTGATTGTCAGTGGATGTAAACTCTACATTCCTTTAGTCTAAACCACTTCCTAATGATTAAATGCAGAATCAGACAGTGTGTTCCCTCCCATTCCCTTCACTTTATCTTAACCTAATCTGTTGATCCTCTCCAAATTACTTCATGCTGGGAGTGCCATGACACACTAATTTGAAGGCTTCACAAATAAACAAAACCAGATTCTGCGAAGCACACATCAAAGCTAAGAACTAGGGACTGATCACAGGTTAAGAAGAAGGTGCAAACAGCTCTGCAAGTGAGAACCACCTGCTGGATTCTGATCGTGTTAGTCATCTGGGCAGGCCATTTGGTCTGTTAAACAATTGACAAAGATATGATGAGCAGCAGAGCTTCATATGCAGTGTAAAAAAACAGCAGGGATTACCCAAGAACAAAAGTGTAAGGCTTTCTGTGCCCATATTTTTGTCAATTTAGCATATAAGATTTCAAATAGATTTAAAAGCTATGTGTATATTGCGATTATTTGATAAGTGTAAGTGAATAAATCTAAACCTACATGTATTAATCTGTCAGCAGATGATTATATCCAACCAGGTGTGACTCACAAAGCCAGGTTTGTATGTTGAACTCTGGATTGCTCATTTGCCAATGATCCCATTATAAATTAAAATGCTACTGCCAGCCTTTTAAAATTGACTTATTATCATATTCTGAAATTACTTGTAACTCCATAGTATTAATGACTCCACAAATTATATAAGAGGTGAGATGCTGTGGGAGGAGATCCATGACTGGGATTCTGCAGGTTCTGTAGGAAGGGGTTTCATGCAGTTTCTCAGTAGATTTTATTCAGGGAGGCCTATTGGAATCAAGAACCTTAATTAAGTGACCTTTTTTTTGCAGTTGAAGACCCTGATAATGAAAGTCCTATCCACTGAGAGCTGATGGCAATTCAGAGATTAGCAATTGTCCATTTCATTCAGTGCTAGTGGGAGTGATGGGAGATGGCAGTTGGTGGTGGTATACTCACCAGGGGTCCACGATCATCCCGAGAGCTGAGTGACTAAAGGTAAGTTGAGGACCATGGAGTGAGAGTCACAAGAGAAAGGACAAGGTGAATTGGAAACACACGTAGCAAACCCCTCTTCCCAATGCTGACTCCATCAATTAGACACAGTCAATTTACCAATGATGGACATTCCTATGTTCTCACCCTGTAGGAAGCCACTTAGAATCCTGGCAGGATTTCCTTAAATGGACTCCATAGGTTCTGTAGACCTATGCAACTTCTATTTAACTCCTGAATTGTTGTGGGCACAGAGATAATAGATGCTAATTGTTGTATTGACAATGGCCAAGAATCCCATGTCAACCCCATTCACTTCCTTACTCAATCAGGAGTGGTTTTGTTGGCACTGAGAGTCTGACACAGAGCCTCTCCACTGATGAAATCGGCCTGAAGGCTATACTACTTGTCACATCAGCTTGCATTAAAGTTCAGTCCCATGTCCTAAAACAAAATAATTCCAGTTCAATAATTTTCCAAACTGTGCCGCTGCAACTTAAATTGGTGTTGGTAAGGAACCACCTGAGGCTGGGTTTTTAGGGAGGAAATGGGAAGGTCAAGACTGAATATTTTCACACTTGGCAGACACGTTACAAGTGTCCCTCATTGCCATACTTTCATTCTGCGGAGGTGGACAGAATCAGGTCTGTCATCTCCAGAGGCATTTTGGAGGTGGCCATGGAGATAAATAAGTGTCAACATGACTTGGCTAGAAGTATCTCCTTGTTTCTCGGTTGTATTCAATAGCTATATTGTACACTCCCTAGTCCTTGGTCCTCTCATTACCTTACACTCCCCATGTCTCCATGCGCCTTCATATCTCCACGCCTTCTCCATGCTACCTGTATATCCTTCAGATTCAATATGAAAACTCCGTGTCTTCAATGTATCTTCCATAACTGTTTCCCAATATCTTCTATGGGCAGACCTCAGGAGTCATGAGGAGGTGAAAATAAAACTTAATAATCTAATACTAATACTCTAAAACCTCAGCATTCCCTATATTGAGAAACAATACCCTCAGTCATGAAGTACATTTAAAATACATAAATGCTCTTGGTTGGCTAATCTGCTGTTTAAGCAATCATTTATTTGACTAGTTAACGAAGATAACTAATCCTTCAATACCCCCTTAAAAATCAAAATTAAACCAGGAACATAGCCCTCCTGCTGATTGTGGACCGTTTGAAACTCAGCTAAGCATCAACAATTGGTTTAACCATAATAACAATCGATGGAAATATAAACAACAGAGTCTATTGAAATTTGAAAAACATAAGGCCTTATTAAAAGCTATCCCAGATATCCTCCATGCACTCTAATCAATACACTCCAGAGCAGAACTCTGTCGTTTTATTTGTGATAGCTACAGATATTGTTCTATTTTCAGTTTCAAAGGGCTTGCGTGTTAAATTCTTCAGATGTTATACTTAAACTGATCTTAAAACTATCAATCACAATATTTGTGTCTCTGCCAAAAAATTATGGCTCCCACACTGTGCTTTAAGACTCTTTGAACAAGGAAAATGGGGTGTTTTTGACTTTTTCCCAATGGCTCTTCGAATGAAAGTTTTCCACTTGTTCATTTTATACCTCTCTCCCTTTCTCCTACCATCGAACATGTGATCTTTGGAAATTGGGAAATGGGAGGTGAGGTGATTTCTGCATTTACCACTATTTTTAAAGGTCTGTCAATTTGCTAAGACCTGGCAAAATTCTAGAACTTGAAGTTAGAAAATCAATTTTGGAGAATGAGTACATTGTGCTTTCTTGAGAACCTTGGAAAGAAGGCTTAAATTTAAGAGTGGACGTATATATTAAGTGCTGGCTGACTTTCTGATTTATGTTCAAGCTCAGTCCATCTTCTGTGTGGATTGGAAAAGGAACAAAAAAATGAAGGATAAAATTTGACTTGGATGGATGAATTAAGATTGAGCATTCAACCATGTTCGTTCTCCAAAAGATACCATAGCGGCCATATGATAACTTGAAGAAAACTAGATTTTAAAGTTGGGCGGCATGGTGGCTCAGTGGTTAGCACTGCTGCCTCACAGCACTAGGGTCCTAGGTTCAATTCCAGCCTTGGACAACTGTCTGTGTGGAGTTTGTACATTGTCTACGTGGGTTTCCTCTGGGTGCTCCGGTTTCCTCCCACAGTCCAAAGATGTACAGATCAGGTGAATTGGCCATGCTAAATTGCCCATAGGTTCGTCAGAGGGAAATGGGTCTGGGTGAGTTACTCTTCGGAGGGTCGGTGTGGACTTGTTGGGCTGAAGGGTCTGTTTCCACACTGTAGGGAATCTAAAAAAAAATGTGAATCGCTAGTATTGAGTGCAAAGTTATCTTACATCCAGTACTTACGGGAATTGACTCACCTACAAGTCACTCACTTGCTAGACTGATGGGCTTCAGTGGTTCTTAGTCAGATTGTTTAAAGCACAGGCAGAAATAAGTGCCATTACTCATCTGTCCCAAATCTAGAGAAGGGTAGTCTGTTGTATTATTCACTGTGACCTTCCTAGAGTAATGATGGGCTTCAAAAAAAGTGCTATGAGAAACAAAATGAGTTACTCTGCTTGACTTTGGACAGAAAGTGCTTTCAGTAGGAATATTCAAGACACCAGTCTAAAATAAAAGCATAATAATGCAGACTGTGGAAACTGGAGTTACTCAGCTGGTCTGGTTCTATCTATGGACAGAGAAAAAAAAAATTATCATTAATTTGCAGGATGTGGGTATTGTTAGCTACACCAGCAATTATTGACTTTCCCTAATTACCCCAGAAGGTAGTTAAGAGTCAACCATATCACTGTGGGTCTGGAGTCACATGCCAGCCAGCAGTTACATTCTCTAAAGGACATTAGTGAACCAATAGATATTTCTAACAATTTACAACGGTTTTTTGATCATTATTAGTTTTTTTTTGTTGAATTCAAATTCCACCATCTGCCGTGGCAGGATTTGAGCTCAGGGCTCTGGAACATTACCCGAGTCTCTGGATTAATTGTCTAATAGTAATATCATTAGGCCATTTTCTCCCCTCAGACAATACTGCAAGTCGAATATGCTTCTGTTGAAGAGTTGTGGAGTTTTGAATATTTGACTCAAAATTTTAGCTCTGTTTCTCTCTCCAGAAAATATTTCCCACCGGACGTGCTGAATATTCCCAGTGTAAAATATGTCAATATTACTTGTAAACCCTGTCATACAGACATGGAGCAGGTTGACTTCATTTATCTAAAGTTCAGCACTCTTACTAGAGCTAAAGTTTACAGAAAGCATTACTGGATGATCTAACTGTGTCTGACATGGTCTATGTTTACTTACCACCAAAAGAGGTAAACAAGGCTAGCAAAATACGTGAAAGAAATTGATTTTAACATTTTAATTTTCCTCCCAATGTTTTTTATTGTACGAAAAGTTAATATTCGCCTCATGTTGCCACACTGGCATCCTTTGTTTTGTGGACATAGGGACGAGGTCAAAAGCTCCCTCTACTGTCAGACCATCCCTGGACATAAATTGCCAAATAAAGATACCACACTGAAACCTAATTAGAAAACATAACCTCAGTATCAGTGTATCAATAAACAATAGAATAAACATGAAAAGTATGTTGAATTGGCAGAAACTTACTTTGACAACCTGCGTCAATGTGTATTTTGTCGGGAAAGCACTGTGCCATTATATGGAATATAGTTTAATTAGAATTAATATAGTGCGGCTGAAATTATGATCAGCTCAGGACTGTTCAAAAATGAAGGCAACCAGTTCCAAGTAGATTGAACAGATGGTCTCAATAGCATTTCCCATTTCACTTACAAGAGCAATTCACAGGGATCCACTTTTATTGGGCCTTGGAATGTTAAAGTGATTTGGCTCATGAAGTGACACATTCCATCCCCAAGATTGCAACTCCCAAAGTTGTTATTGGCTCATTCATGCAAGATAACTGATGTCTTTTAATGCTAGTACTTGCTGCAAATACATCTTATCTCCTTTTTTTGTATCCTTTTTTGCTTGAAAGGAAATGTGACAAACAAATAGTCCAAGCAAATACAAACAGGCAGTTGTGGTTATCAATGCAATAGATATTAATTCCATTGGAGATGAATCTGGGTATCGGGACAACAACAACAATAACATCAAAAAAATCTTCATTTAAATGCCCCAAATGCACTTTCCAGGGACCTTATCTAATCAGATTTGACACCAAGCCACAAAATGGGGGATCTACATGTTATAAACATGGACTTGGTCAAAGAGGTAGCTTTTATTAAGTATCTGCAATGGGAAATGTGAAGTAGAGACTTGAAGAGGTTTATCAAAGGAATTTCAGAGCTGAGGAACTGGGCAGCTGTAGAAATGGCAGATAATTAGGGAGTGCATAGACTTGGGGATGTTCATGAGACCAGAATGGATGAGTGCATATATCTCAGAGTGTTGTTCGGCAGGAGCAGGTTACTACGATAAGAAGGACAGAGTCAGTAGATTGGGCTATCAGATCAGGAGGCTTGTCAGCCATGATTGAATGCTGGAGCAGACTCAGTGGGCTGAATGGCCTATTGCAACTCCTATGTCCAATGGTCTTGCTCATGGGTAATTGGGGAATCAGGAGTTAATTGGGGGTCAGGATGGATAGTTAGGTGGTTGGAGACATAGTCAAGGGTTTAAGGGAGGTATTGATTTGGATCAGTGTGAATGTTTGAAGTTGTCCACTGTGTGGTTACCCAGAAGTTAGGCTATGATTTTTCTGGCTGAATAATAATGTAAAGCCTTGAACTCTTTCTAAGTAAAATGTCGGAAATTTTAGCAGGTTAGGACTTGGTTTGAGTCAGGATATGGGCATCAGAGTTCTTGTTGAGATCACCCATCATTTTCTTCAACTTCTCATTTCCTTCTCCCACATAAAAGTGCATTACACTGGCATCAGAAACAATGCTGAAAAATGTGTTGCTGGAAAAGCCCAGCAGGTCAGGCAGCATCCATGTTTTAGCTCTGATCTTCAGCATCTGCAGTCCTCACTTTCTCGATCAGAAACAATGGCCCAGCTCTTCCAGTCTCCAACGATTGAGACCCAGCAGAAGTCATGAAACATTGATGTCCCTGGGTGTTGCTGGGTGGGAAATACTCCGGCACCCTGGGACCCTCCAGATCTGTGAAAGTGTACGGCATATCACTTAGCAAGAGTTCAAGACTTTATGTAGTTACCCAGTCAGGAAAAATCATAGTTTAACATCTGAACAACAACACAACTGACAACCTCAAATATTCACATTTTCCCCTGTTAACTCCTCCCTTAAACTCTTGGATACATTTCCAACACCCTCCTGACCTTGACTAACCCCTCATCCTCCAAATACCCCTGATAAGATCTGGCTAGTCCTTTACCTGACAAGCTCTCCTGACCTGATCATCCCCAATCCATTGACCAACTTCATTTACTGACCCACTTGACCTGCCTCCCCAGCTAACCCACCTTGCACCCAATCCACATGCCATTTAACCCCCCAGAACAAGTTGCCACTCTTCCCACTTATCCACTTATTTCACAAAACTATCCATCCTACTAATTCACTCATTTATTGAATCTCTAACATTTTAATCAGATATTTAAACTTACCCAACAGTATTAAGTAACATAAAAAGGGAATATCTCCAGTCTATCCTTCCCCACTCCACCACTCTGGATTTTCCAGTGCTGTAATGGTGCTCATAGAAGGACTGTATGCTCCATGCTTTGAAAGTAAGTTATGTCAGAAGATCCAAATGGAATTGCAGAACAGTGCTGGAGCAGGCAAATGTTCATGTGATTCTGGATTCGTGGTGCTGGAAGAGCACAGCAGTTCAGGTAGCATCCGAGGAGCAGTAAAATCGACGTTTCGGGCAAAAGCCCTTCATCAGGAATAAAGGCAGAGAGCCTGAAGCGTGAAGAGATAAGCTGTGGGCCTATCTCTCCACGCTTCAGGCTCTCTGCCTTTCTTCCTGATGAAGGGCTTTTGCCCGAAATGTCGATTTTACTGCTCCTCGCATGCTGCCTGAACTGCTGTGCTCTTCCAGCACCACAAATCCAGAATCCGGTTTCCAGCATCTGCAGTCATTATTTTTACCAATGTTCATGTGAGGCAACAAACTGACAATGATTTCCCCTTTTCAGAATATCTGGGCCATTCAATTCAAATCAGTCTTACATTTTGTAAGTGCAATCATTTTCCATTAATGAACAGGATGACATTAGGAATAGTGTGTGGTCAAAACGTTTGGGGAATCCAGACAATTGGTAATTCACAAGGTCTTCTTGTGTTCATGTGTGTTTTCTTGGGGATTGTGATTGAGTAACTAGCCTGGGCAATCGAGGCAACTTTGACCTGCATAATTCACTCTGCACTGTAAATTGAGAGGTTCAGCAGATGTTTCCTGCTGTTGTTTCGAAGAACTGGTTTATTTCAATGTGGAGCATATTGGGCGGTTCTCAAAAAGGTGAGTGATCTGCTCTACCAGGCTATCGCCAGATAGTGATGATTAAAATCTCTCCTATAATCTTTGCATTCATACATGCCCAGGTATAATTTCTACCTGGCACAGTCCTCATGGGTGACAGCACAAGGGCAATTCTGATTGAGCATATGAAGAAAGCACAGAGAGCTCTCTGAAATGTCTCCTGATTTTCCTCCTTCAGAACTTACAAGTGTAGAGAGATAGCAAGAGTGGTGCCCAAATAGGCATCATTGAATAAAATATTCTGGAGAAACAGATAGATGAAGTGCAGCTTTAAAACTTGCACTAAAACCTATGAATGTTTATTTGTAGGAAAGCAGGAAAGAAGGCCTGAAACAGGTCAGAAAAAGACCATAATTTGCAGTACCCCTCCCTGAGAGTTTCAGTTTCAAATGGGAGACAAGCATCTGCAGCACTCTTCATGTATGTTAGCCACATTACAGAGCCTTGTTTTAACTGACATTTTTTCATGCCCTTAAATTAATTACTCAAGCATATTTTTAATCTATGAGCTTTCAGCATTACTGAAGCTTCCACTTTTTTTTCTTCAATGACATACCTTGCTCCCAAATTTATAAAAGTGTTTGAAGTAATTTTTCAAATTTGACATTACAGAAAATGCAATTGAGATCATTTTCTCCCACTGCACTATAGGTGCTAAATTTTATATTACAGTTTGTAATTGCAATGTACTTTACACTCTCAGGAAGATTCCAAAAACATAGAGTCGGTCTTTAAACTAGGCCTTAACATCTTTAATTAGCCTGTTTCGGAGCATGGTCAAGTTTTGTGATCCATGATCTCCCCTATCCTCAGCAAAACCAGAGATGCTGGAAACAGAAGTGGGACATCTGGCCGCAAAATATTGCTGTCTTTTTAGAGACTGTCTATCTTAGTTTAGGCCCAAGTTCGACAGCAAATATTTATCACTTTATATTTGCACAGCAATGGTCGACCTGCATCTTGATATAGCTACACCAAAAGGTGGCCATGATGAGAAAGATGATGTTCAAAGCATTTTTCTTGTTGTTGTGTAAAAAATTGTGTCCTTGTCTATTTGATCTCAGTATAAAGCAAAAATAATTCGGTGACTGCCACAGAGTAAGACCAAGAGTACCTGACAATTTCTGACCAAACTCTTACTTGCAGTGGAGAGAATGCATTGCTCCCAATAGCCATTTTTGTTTTACAATGACTATACTCTCATTCCAGTTCTGGTGAATTCTCCAGCCCTCAATAAGGTATCCCTGGTACCTTCAAGTTTAACCTGACCATGATGTTGACAAAGGATTGGTTGGGCTCAGTTTAAATGAACATTCCTTTAGCATGGTTTACTTTAGGTTCTGAGGCCAGTTTGAAAATGGTTATACATACTCATCAGTCTGTGAACTAACTGTAGATCTGAGCAGGTGACAGCGATGTTATCCATGTGCAGAATGGCTCTGACATAAACATCCCTGCTGCTTTGAATGCTCACCCTCTTATTCTTGCCTCCTTCATAATGTATCAGACAAAAGGTTTGGTACCAATGCCAACAAGACAGGGAAAAAGAGGATAACCCTGCTTGACTTCAGCTTTGATTGGAAAACTTTCTGGCATCAACTCATTGATTAAAATTGATTAGACCTGTTAGATAGACGGTTTGTTTCCTTCCCCAAAAGCAATTTGACAGTGCATCCATTCTGCAGATGCATAATCTTCTATGAAACATTTCTCTTGGTTCAAACCGATGGGTCAGGACCTCCCCTTCTCTGACCACCCAATGTCTGACACATTGTGAGGTTATCAGAGATTTTTCTTTTTGTCAGGTACAGTGCAGGTTTTAGTATGATGCTTCAACAATTGTGAGGACCTGAGTGGATTAAACAGAACTTTTTAAAACATGATAAAAACAGTAGAGCGGGCACTCATTTCTGAAGTGTTCCACCTTCTAATTGTAAATGAGTGTGATGATGCATTTACTCATGAATTCTGACATGCTGCACACCTGAAGCATATTCCCTCATATTTTCAACAAGTCAAGGTTGATACAATTTCAAGGAATCAAAGAGAACTTGTCTAAGCCATTCAGACATAGAACTACAGAGTTGTAATGCACAGAAACAGACACTTTGGTCCAACTCACCCTTGCTGACCAGATATTTTAAATTAATCTAATCCCATTTGTCAGAACCTGGCTCAGATCCCTCTAAATGCTTTCTATCCATGAACACATACAATGCCTTTTAAATGCTGTAATTGTACCAGCCTTCACCACTTCCTCTGGCAGCTCATTTCACACGTGCACCACCCTCTGTATGAAAATGTTACCCCTTAGGTCTCTTTCAAATCTTTCACCTGTCATCTTAAACCTATGCCCTCTAGCTTTGGACTCCTTTACCCTTGGTTTTCACGATATCCATGCCGTCATGATTTTTTAAACCTCTATAAAGTAACCCTTCAGCCTCCAATGCTCCAAGGAAAATAGCCCCAAACTAATCAGCATCTCACCATTGCTCAAACCGCTCAAGCCTGGCAACAGCCTTGTAAATCTTTTCTGCATACTTTCAAGTTTAACATCTTTCCCATAACAGGAAGACCGGAAATGAATGCAAATTTCATTGGGCCTAATGCAATGTCCTGTATAGCTGCAACACGACATCCCAATTCAAATACTCAATGTACTGACCAATAAAGGCTTTGGAAGTTTTGACCTGATGACTTTTAACTGCTCACCTGAATTAGTGATTACGTCTGGACTCGCTCACTTGTTGTCATCTAAAACCCCATGATGGAGGGAAAAAGGGACTTGGAGGCAGATTGTCTCTTAGCTTCATGTCATATTGCCTGGCATAAAGACATTTGCTGATTTTTTTATATGTCAGATTGTGATGGTGTTAGCAAACCCTTCCTCTCCTCCAAGTTGTTGATTTAGAGCTCTCTATGTGTAAACTCATCTCATCTATTTCACAGAATAGACTTTGGAATAAGAAGTAATCTTAAATTTCTGTAGATCAAAGACCAACACCTGCTGACTCCTTGCCTCTTGAAGATCACAAAGGTATTTATGTCAATAGCCATCAATTGCAGCAAGAGAAGATATTGCTTGCTTTACTGGAGTCAAGACTTTTCCATCTGTCTCTTGCCTTTTGAATACCTTTGTGGCTGAAAAACATCTTGACGTTCAGCTAGAGAACTTCCCACCATTGCATGGAAACTCAAAGTGGAATTTCATGGCTCTTCAGTAAGCACTTTCAAGTTTTTCGATGTCTCAGTGATCTGCAATTTCACCTTCAGCCTCCATGTTCTCCTCCTAACCCTCCAGATTTCCTGTAAGAGGCAGAGAATGATACTAGTTTAGTGGTGGTGACTGTTGGAACTCAGGACACAAATAGGAAGACCAACCTGAGTTAAACAAACCTGTCTGACCAAGGTTACCTTTGTGGTGCTCCTTCTGCAGGGTTGGTTGAAGACATTGTACAGACACAAGTTTTTTTTTACTATTTTTTTATCAGAAGTTTGGGTGCAACATGCAATGTTAATAGCACATTGCGTGCAGTGTATACTGAGCAAGCTTCATGCTCTGATCCCACAGAATGTGAAGTGGTGATGCCCAATGAGTAACAGATTGAAAAGTGTTGATGATCATATTTCCTTGGATGGTGAAGGCTAACATAAAGGGATATAGCTTTAAATTGAGGGGTGATAGATATAGGTCAGATGTCAGAGGTAGTTTCTTGACTTAGAGAGTAGTAGGGGTGTGGAACACACTGCTCTCAACAGTAGTAGACTCGCCAACTTTAAGGTAATTTAAATGGTCATTGGATAGGCATATGGACGAGAATGGAATAGTGTAAGCTAGATGGGCTTCAGATTGGTTCCACAGGTTGATGTAACATCGAGGGCTGAAGGGCCTGTACTGTGCTGTAATGTTTTATGTTCTATATTAATAGCATCATAATGAGTTACATGGAGGGACTTGTGTAATAACCTGACTTGTCTGATTTACCCAGTATCTGTTGTAATTGGACAAATTAGCTTCCCAGTCTGTTCAATTTAGAACTCTGAGTTGTTGTTGTTCTTGGGTGATCACCAGAGTTTATTTCATTATTTTTCTTAACTAAAATGTAAATACCATTTTTTGGTAAATTAACATCAACCACATATATTAGAAGCAAACAGAACTGAACTTTCCCAAGTCTCAGAGTCTTTAAAAATGGCCAAAATTAAATCACTTTAAATGGAGATCATGGGTTGAAATTATTTTAAGACTTAACTAGTAGATTAATCTACTTAATTTATTTTTAAAGAACCACAATGTTCAACTATGATTAATGAATGTGATATTTCATTTTTTGGAAGTGCAGTTAAAAAGAAAAAGCAGAAACCTCCTCACTGCTCTGTTCGAGGTCAGGTATGAGGTAAAACTTGTCTAGACAAAACAGTAACCCTGTCTGGACAAAAAATTACATGTCACCACATTCACTTTGGGATTGCATGTAGCTTGTCCAGTTTTCCCAATAGTCTGGACAATCCTGTAAGTGGCAAGTGGCACAATATATTTGCTGATTTGGTAAGCTACATACTGGGTGAGAGTGTTTCACAACTGGAACGCACAGTAGATTTCATGTGGTGTGCATGCTGTCAGTGAGGTATTTTGTGGTATATTCACTCTCAATGCAGTTCTCTGTGGTGCACCCACTGTCTGTACAGATTATTTGTGATGTACCTTGGGAAATATGCTTCAGAGATAAAGAGAAGGTAAGGGCACTTGCCAGTCTGTTTATTAATACTAGAAATCCTGATTAGTTAAATTTCATGATTTAGCCACAAAATGAAGATTAGCCAAAAAAAAAGGATGGGAGAAAAGTAAAAAATATCAAGTGAAAATAAAGAAAGACAGGATTTCTCTGATGGTAAGTGAGACAGTACAAAGCCTGAGCCATGCAGACCAGTAAGACGGTGAGTTTTATTAATAAGAGCAGCGATTCAAAAAGAAATAAGTTATTTTAAACATGTACAAAACAGTACATGTTCAAATCACGGGAGTATTGAGTTCTGTTCTGGGCACAGTATTTTAAGAAAAATGGGAACGACTGGACAAGAAAAAGCAGAAAAGATTGATGAGAATAGTTTCAGAGATGAGTTCTACTTAATTAAGTGGATAGGTTGGAGAAGCTGTTCCTGCTGTCTTTGGAGAAGAGAAGATTATGAAGAGATTTGAAGGATCTGGACAGAATAGGATGTAAAGACAATCATTAGCCATAGGATTCTGATTAAAGATGATATGCAAAAGAAGCAATGGAGACATGAGAGAAACACTTATGTATTTCTTTTATACAGCAAGTGATTAGGATCTGGAATGCATTCCCTGAGATGGAGGCACAGTTGGCTTTCAAAAAAAAATTGGATAATTATCTGGAGAAATGCTGTGGGTAAAGGGTTGAAGATTCACAGCTGCCTTTCTGCCTGCTTTTCTTGCTGGTTCCAAGAATAACCTCAAGGCACAAAGTTCAAGGCCATGGTCACCTTGAGAGTGATGGACACAAGATGGTCACCAATACAATTTGACTGGTCTCCCCTATCATTAATACATAAACGGAGCTTTCTGTCTCACTGGAGAAATACAAACTATGAAGATACTGGCATTCTGTAGCCGATGGGAATTCATCCTTTACCTGTACACTCTTTTCACAGGTTAGTATCTGCTCCTAATATAGACTGATTGCTGTAGTTACCTGTTGTATTCTTGCCCTTACACAGCACCAGGTCCCTCAACTACCTGGACTACAGGGTGCAACTATTCCTGGACAGCTTGTCTCCCCTGTCTCCTTTATTTATTTCCTTCTAACTGGAAGACCCTCCTCTGGAAGGTGCAAACCCCTGCGTGCAGTGATCCTTGGCATCTCTGCTGGAGTCATAGCCCTCCAGTATATCCAGACCCTCTTCCCTCTCACTCTTGCCTTATTTGTTGTTATCTTATTAAAACTAAAGAAATAATGCTTGCCAGCAGCCAAGCACTGTTACTTACAGCAGCAGTATCTGCCATGTTTTCCAGTGTTTTCAACTGTCCTTGTATTGCTTGTTCATAGCTGGCACAAATCACTCATAATGCTTTTTTTCCTGTATGACTACTGAAAAAATGGAGTGAGTGACATAAATTTACAAATATTTAACAAGTTTAACAGCTTGCCCCTTGTTTTTACCAAAATAGCTTTTAATTTCAGCATCTACCTACCTTCTGTATTTTTGGAAACTGATGGAATTAATTTGAATTATCAACCCACTACTGTTGTGTAAGCACGTGAGGGTGGGACATCCACCCAATTTTCAACCATAGCCTCTTTACGAATGACTCTGTTTCTGAATCAACAGATGCTATCAGACTTTCCAACAATATCAGTTTTTATTTTGATCTGCTATCACCGTCAAGAAGTATGAAGGAATCTGGCTCCAACATGGCAGAGGGGATTGTGCAGTGCTTGCCCATCTCCATGGCATCTTCTCCATTTCCCCATCATTTTACAGACCTGGAGGCATTGAAACTTTGACCTAAGAGATGTCCTCTGTCTTCACTGAAAGAATGCAGCAACACTTCCAGTCAAATCCAACATCTCATCACAATACTTTCAAAAGCATCGAGAATATGTCCATATTGTTTGCAATGACAGACCTTTCTCAAAATCAATTCACTTGTAAGTTACGAGTAACACACCGGCACCATTAGCTTACATCAGCACTTGCCCTTTGAAAAGTGACGTGCAAGTTTGTTCAGTTTCCTGTCAAATCAGTTGCTCAGGTGTACCATTGCAAGATAGATCCATGTCCAAATGGATAGAAATATACCAAAAATAGCCAGGTATTGACTGATGCTAAATAATGTTTGATACTCAGCTTTTTAACTGTTAAGTAGTAATAACAAATAAGCAGATTTTCAACCAGATATCAAAACAAAAGTAAGATAGTTGTGGTTTAAGCTTTTGTTGACTCAGTAGACATCCCTACTGGACATTTTTGATTTAAATGGAGTTTTAGAATTCCAGACTCACAGCAAATGCTGTATTTATCAGCATTGGAAGAGGTTGAAGTTGACATGTCTAGTTAAGAAGTTGCATTCTGTCTTCTTGTTCCCAAAAGTCCAAAATAAACACACTACTGGACTCAAAGTGCTGACACTTCAGTGAATGTATTGCATTCACATTCAGTGAATGTTCTCTATGCTGCTGCTGGACTGATTTGCACAGAACTACAGTGTAGCAGTAAATCGTTGCACCAATTCAAATAGCAATTAGTTCTTAGCATAATTGCATTGTAACAATATTAAATCCTTTCTCTTTAAATGAATATGATTCTTCTGTCACACACTTTCTAATTGTCATGGACAAAAGGGAAGTGAAGTGAATATAAATTATAATTGTTTCCCACTCTTTAACTTGACTCCTTTTCCTTCTCAGTCCCACACCTAAATGAGGTATCCAAAGGATTTTGCCCAAACCCTCATTTTTGGATACCAAATTTTGAAATGAATCCACAACAACAATTCTTTAAGATTAAGTCAAAGATTGTATGATTAACAAAACATTCATAACATGCTGGAATTGCTTTGCAACTGCATCCACACACAAACACTTATGAACATAGGGAAGATGAGGCAAGAGTGGAAATAAATTGTAAATTATCAGTTTTAGTAAATGATTCTCCTTGCAAATATGGCATTTTGTCTCTTCAATAGAATGATTTCTGTACCTATGCTGGTCCCTATCCTACTGACACAGATAGTTTGGTTTGCTGTTGCATGCTCTTCCTGCATCTTAATTTTAGTCCATTACCTTTACAGGATATAGTTTTCTCTGTTATCCAGAACCATTGCCTGATTTTGTTTCCTGACCTCAGCTCACTTGCTCACCTAAATTGTCCTTGTAAATGTTAAGTTATCCTCTGGCTGGAAGTATTTCATCTCAGATTCTGTCAACGGTTATGTCCCTGTTCTACAATGCAATGCTTACAGTTCTCTGTAAATTCATACAGATCATTAATAAAAGTGTCAATACTTTCCATTTGTTTCTGTGTATGCTTGTTAAATTTACCTACTTGATTGTGGAACTTCTTTTCAAATTGAAATAAACATGAAGTGATATAACTATTTCCTCTTTTGTAGTTCTTCCTTCTTCTGTTCCTAGCCTAAGTAGGAAATCATCCGCACGCTATGTGTCATGTATAATAACATGCCCATAGTGAAGCTGGTTGCACTGCAATAACTTGTAAATCTTGGATGCCAATTCAGTCATGTTCTTGCTTGACTGAGATATGATCTGCTTGAAGCTTTTTGGTTATGGCAAAGATTTTTCCATAATGTTCTTTAACTCCAAAGAATATTTTTGGTTTCATTCTGCTAAAGGGTATTTACAGAGACTATGGAGGTAAGAAAAACAGTACACTGATTTAAGAAATATCTTACTGAGACTTCATCATGCCATACGGCTGCAAGACAAAGCAAAATTGCATGACATGTGAACGCATGAAGAATAAGAGTAAACTACTCAGTCTTTAAAACATGTTTCGCCATTCAATAAGATAATGGCTGATCTAGTTTTAACCTCAACTCTACATTCCTGTATATCCCAGATAATCTTTCACCCCCTTAGTAATCTTGAATCTATCTCTGTCTGCCTTAAAATATTTAAAGATTCTGTAACCACTTTCTATTGAGGAAGGAAATTCCAAAGAATCACAACCACAGAAGAAATGTTTTTCTCATCTCTGTTTTAAATGGACAAGCTGGTAAAGGGAAACTAGTAGATGTGATGTATTTGAATTCCTTATTTTTAAACGATGATTTCCTGTGATGACATATACTGTGTATCATTGTATATACTGTGTAACATAATAGAAGTCAGATTAACCCTATGTACTGCAAGCTGAACTAAATAAGATTGGCAATCAACTTTAATAAACTAACCAAACATCTTGTGTTCCTTATCTTTTCTAGATTTAGTTTATATTTTAGGGTATGCAGAACCCCAAATGAGGTGGTCTAGTGCTTTTATCTTCAATACTGTCTTCGATTTTGCTTGATTGACAGAATGTTCAATCAGGAGGGACCTCCAAAACCCTACAAGGGGGCCACCAAAGTTCATTAGGTCATCTCCTCACGTGACAGACAGTCTATCTGTTGCTGGTAAAATGCTAGTGGCAATGGGGAAAAGAAAACCTTCAGTGATTAATTCTGTGGTTTAATTGGCAAAGTGGTTACATATACATGTGTATGGGCTTTTGTTTAATTATGATTGGGTTCAGCAATACTGGTCACCTATGTAGTTACAAAGCCTGCCAATATATATCTGAAAACTGAGAGGCCTTAATGGTTCGTCATTAGTGTCGAAGCCCGATGAGGTGCATTCAAGTTGCACTCCAGGACTTGATAGATAAGGAATATGTTCATAATGCAGCCAAACAATTGACTATCAATTTGTAAATCCTTCTAAGACATGTCAATGGCAGGCAGTAAAAGACAGAGAGATTTGAGGTTTACCATGTGATGGAACTAAATTGGAGTCTCTACCATCATTACTCATTGTTCCAGACTACAGTGTTCCTGGAGAAATGTATATTGTCACAGCAGTGTGGATTTCTTGGCTGGATAGCCAGTGTAGATCAGGTTGGTGATATCAGCGTGGAGTTTGATTCCAAATCTGGCTATGCTGCCCTTGGGACATATCTTGCTGTGTTGAAACTAGGGTGATGTAGGTCAGAAAGGTCTTCAGGCAGAGAACTGAAGAAGAAATAGAATCTGAACAGTGGCCATGGGCCACTGGTATTGAAGGAGATCCAGTTCTTACAGAACTGTACCGAATTGAGAGCTAATGTCTTGAGGAGAAGGATGTAGGTGAAGGAGAGAAAATAAAATTGGCAAGACAAAGAAAAACAGTAAGATCACTTTCTTATGAAGACATTCCCTAGGATGACTCCAGCACAATAAGATAGAAATTATTTCATAGTACCCAAAGTATTACCTTTCCTGGATTCTGTTTGACAGGCACCAGCTCCAAAAAGCAATCAGGAAACTTAACTGATAGAAGAGTATTACTCTTCCAGGTTGGAGCCTCCTGTAAAAGGACTGCTGGTGATTTAGGAAAGTTGTTTTTTCTCATCTGGGACAGAGCAGGCTGCACTCTGTAACTTGATGATCATCTGGCTGCTCTTTCTCACAGCTGTCAGCAGGCCAATATCCCACCAGGAATTTGTACTGCTAAAGTTTTTGGAGGACTGTGACAGCCCACAACTTTCTCTTCTCCAGTTTGGTGCAAACACAAATTCCCAGACAGTGGTCTGACCTACTGCTTATACAAGCCAATGAAATGAACTGAACTTGGAAACATTGCTAGGTTCAGTTGATGTTAGGATGGTCTTTAAGCCTGAATTGGATTCAGAAGAAAGCCTGAGATCAAAGTTGATGCTTGCAAAGCATCCAGCAGTATGCTCTTAGAATAAAATAAACTGTTGCTTTAAAATGTCTTCAGATTCGTGCAGTACTTAAAGCAGTATTAAACAACATTTCAATTCTTGTCGGAGTTAAATGTTCTTGATAATTGCTTGAAATCTTGAAAACAGATCAATTTTGGACAGGCTTGAACAAAAGAAGGTGGTTCACTTTCTCTCCTTTAATTTTTGTATAAACAGTTTGACATATTCCTCCCCTCCTCTCTGCACATTGTACCTTTGAAATCTGTTTAAACCAAGCTGCAATAATACAATGTGGCTCAGTGACGTTTCCCTTCCCTTGCTTCATTTACACTCAAATTCAGCAGCTGCTTTAAAACCATGTGATATCCCAGATTTATACCACAGTTCAGTTGAAGGTCTTGGCTATGTTTAGGCATGTCAGCTGAGTTAAGTTCTTACACTGCAAGACTGGTTGCCCAAGGGCTTCTGCCTTTCTGAGAATGCTTTGTTTTCCACAGCGTGTCCAATTAGAACATTGCATCCGAAGAATCACCGCAGCAATAGGTGACCTAAGTGATATGAGAAATAGGTATGAAGAATCATGTCCAGACAAAGGCTTTTTTTAGTCACTTTAAACAAACACCATACTTCACTGGTTTGTTTGGAGATGCTGAGAATTCTGCAGTCATTAAAAATCCCCAGTCATAAATTTCTCATTGAAGTAATTTTGTCAGTAGCATTATTTGATTTTTCAGAAAATGTATCTGTGAGTGAGTAATTGATATTATTAATATTATTGGAAACAATTGAGGACATGCGCCACCTCTGCAGTGCATTTTATCGCATTTTGTTAATTGGATTGCTGACCAGCTACATGTTTAATCATGTATAGTGATGCTTCTGCTACTGAGAATGCAATTTTAGAATTCTTTCTGCACTCTTCTTGGTAACTAAGTGAGAATGAGGCACTGTGAAGCATTTTGGGTTTCTTTAATAAGTTAAAGGTACTACAAAGAAGTCAGTTGTTGAGTGCTGGGAGTTAAGATTTTAAACCGAAACACTGTTGCTTGCATTGGTGCATATAAACCATCCTATGATACCATTCATCACAGTCACATGACAATCAACAAAGTTCATGGGGGAATGGAAAGAAGCTGGGGGATTGACTAAAAAGATATCCGACTGATCCAACTGCCTTGAAACAAACACAGAGTCAGAGTCATAGAGTCATACAGCGCAGAAACAGACCCTTAGGTCCAACCAGTCCTGAACACAATTTCAAACTAAACTCGTCCCACCTCCCTGCTCCTAGCTCATATCCCTCTAAACCTTTTGAATTCATGTATCCATCCAAATTGTAATTATACCTGCATCCATCACTTTCTCAAGAAGTTCACTCCACATGCGAACCACCCCCTTTGTAAAAAAAAGTATCTTATTGTCTTTTCTAAGTCTCTCTCTTCTGACCTCAAAGATGTGCTCCCTCGTCTTGAAATCCCCCATCCTAGGGAAAAGACTACCACCATTAACTTTATCTCTACCGCTCATTATTTTATAAACTTCTATCAGATCATCTCTCAACCTCCTATGCTCTAGTGAAAAAATCTCATCCTATCCAGCCTTTCTTTATAACTAAAATGTCCCATGCTGAACAACATCCTGGCGATTCTCTTCTGAACCCTCTCCAGCTTGATAACATTTTTCCTATAACTGGATGACCAGAACTGGACACAGTACTCCAGAAGAGGCCTCACCAATTTCCTTTAAAACCTCAACATGACTTCCTAACTCCTATACTCAAAGGACTGAGCAATGAAGGCAAGTGTGCCAAATACCTTTTTAACCACCCTGTCTATATGTGACACAAACTTCAAAGAATGATGTACCTGCATCCCTAGGTCCCTCTGTTCTACAGCACTACTACTCAAGGCCCTAACATTAATTGTATAAGCCCTACCTTTGTTTGTTATACCAAAAAGCAATATCTCATATTTATCCAAATTGAAGTCCATCTGCCATTCTTCTGCCCATTGACACATTTGATTAAGATCCTTTGTAATCTTTAAGATCCTTTGTAATCTTTAAAAACCTTCTTCACTGTCTATAATGCCACTAATTTTAGTGTCATCTGCAATCTTACTAACCATGCCTTCTATATTCTCATCCAAATCATTTATATAAATGACAAACAAAAGAGGACCCAGAACCGGTCCCTGTGGAACACCGCTGGTCAGAGGCCTCCAGTCAGAAAATCAACCTTCCACCATCACTGTCTGTCTCCTGCCATTTATGTATCCAATTGGCAAGCTCACCCTGAATGCCATGTAACATAACTTTATTAATTAGTCTACCTCACAGTACCTTGTCAAAGGAAATACTAAAATCCAAATGTCTATTGCTAACGAGTTTTGAGATGATTTGTAGCTCAGGTTGAGGTTCTGGATGTAGGTTTGCTCACTGAGCTAGAAGGTATGTTTTCAGATGCTTTGTCACCACACTAGGTAACATCATCAGTGAGCCTCCAGATGAAGCCTGTCTACTGCTTTGCCATCATCAATCTTTTCGGTAATTTCCTCAAATCTCAATCAAGTTTATGAGACATAATTACCCTCACTTAAAACCATAATGACTATCCTTAATCAATTTTTGCCTCTCTAAATATCTATAAATCCTACCTTTTATAACCAACTGCAACAATTTATCCACAACTGAAGTCAGACTCACAGGTCTACAGTTCTCTGGTTTCTCCTTACAATCTTTCTTACACAAACACACATTAGTCACTTTCCAGTCATCAGGCACCTCATCCATAGTTATAGATGATGCAAATATTTCTGCAAGGGGTCTCATAATTTCCTCTCTTACTTCCCATAATGTTCTGGGATACATTAGATCAGATCTTGGAGATTTAACCACCTTTATATTCTCAAAGACCTTCCAAACTTGCTCTTCTGTAATGTGAACTGTTTTTAAAACATCAAATTTTATTTCCCTGCATTCTCTAAATTCCATTTCTTTTTCTACCGTAAAAACTGACATAAAATATTCATTTAGTATCTCTCCCATTTCCTGGGGTTCAACACATAAATGACCTCCTTGGTCGTTAACAGGCCCTACCCTCTCTCTAACTACCCTCTTGCTCTTAATGTATTTGTAAAATCTCTTTAGATTATCTTTAACTGTATCGGCTAATGCTGTCTCATATCCCCTCTTTGCCTTCCTGATTTCTATCTTAAGAATGCCCCTCCAATTTTTATGTTGATTAACAGATTCAATTGAACCAAGTTGTCTATATCTAAAATAAGATTCCATTTTACTTTAGACTAGAACTCAACATCTTTATTCATCCATTGTTCCTTAATCTTACCAGCCTTCACTCTAACAGGAATAAAATGCCTCTGAACTCTCATCATCACACTATTGAACACTTCTGACTTTTAACTGCAAACAGTCTACTCCATTCAACTTTTGAAAAGTCCTGTCTTACTCCAATTAAAAACTTTAACTTTTATGGAAGGCTTATCCTTTTCCATAACCATTTTAAAACTAATAGAATTATGATTGCTAGGTGCAAAGTATTCTCCCACTTTTCTTCCGTAACCTGCCCTGCCTTATTGCCCAAAACAAGGTCTAAATTTGCTCTTCTGTAGTAGGTGCATCCACATATTGATAAAGAAAACTTTCCTGAACACATTTGACAAATTCTTCACCATCCAAACCTTTAATACTATTGTAGCCCCAGTCAATGTTTGGAAAATTAAAGTCCCCCATTACTAAAACCTTATTATGCTTGCAAACATCTGAAGTTTCTGTTTCTCAATTTCCTTCTTAATATTGAGAAGGAATAGTACAATCTCATCAAAATGATCTTTCCTTTCTTATTTGTAATTTATACCCATATATTTTCACTGGATGATTTTTCAGAAATATCTTCCTTACTTACAAGCAGTAATGTATACCTTAATCAAAACGCGACCCTCATCCCCAACCCACCCCCTCCTTCCTTACCCCTTTTCTATCTTTCCTATAGCATCTAAAATTTGGAGCAATGGGCTGCCAGTCTTATCCATCTCTCAGCCAAGTTACTGTAACAGCTATGACATCCCAATTCTATATTCATAAACATGCCCTGAGTTCATCAGCCTTACCTTGTAAGACCCCTTATATTGAAATAAATGCAATTTAGTTCATCAGAGTTACTACATACTCTGACTCTCTCCTGTCTTTCTGTTCTAAGAGCTTTCTTTGCTCTCCTCACATTCAGAATCTGCCCCATCAATTCTTCTGTTTACATTGCTACTTAAAATTCCTCCATTCCCCCTCTCTATCAATATAGAACATAGAATAAAGAGCATAGGACATTACGGTGCAGTATAGACCATTCGGCCCTCGATGTTGCACCAACCTGTGGAACCAATCTGAAGCCTATCTATCCTACACTATTTCATTTTCATCCATATGTTTATCCAATGACCATTTAAATGTTGGCAAGTCTACTACTGTTGCAGGAAGTACGTTCCATGCCCCTATTACTCTCTGAGTAAAGAAACTACCTCTGACACCTGTGCTATATCTATCACCCCTCAATTTAAAGCTATATCTCCTTGTGCTAGCCATCACCATCTCAGGAAAAAGGCTTTCACTGTCCACCTTATCTAACTCTCTGATTATCTTATATGTCTCAATTAAGTACTTCTCAAACTTCTTCTTTCCCACAAAACAGCCTAAAGTCCCTCCAGCCTTTCCTCATAAGACCTTCCATTTATACCAGGCAACATCCTAATATATCTCCTCAGAACTCTTTCCAAAGCTTCCACATCCATCCTATAATGCGGTGACCAGAACTGTACACAATACTTCAAGTGCGGCCACACCAGACTTTTGTACAGCTGCAGCATGACCTTGTGGTTCCGAAACTCAATCCCTTTGCCAATAAATGCTAACACACAATATGCCTCCTTAACAACTCTATCAACTTGGGTCGCAACTTTCAGGGATCTATGTACATGGACACCAAGATCTCCCTGCTCATTGACACTACCAAGAATCTTACCATTAGCCCAGTAGGTTTTATTCCTCTTGCTCCTTTCAAAGTGAATAATCTCACACTTTTCCGCATTAAACTCCATTTGCCACCTCTCAGTCCAGCTCTGCAGCTTATCTATGTCCCTCTGTAACCTGTTACATCCTTCAGCATTATCCACAACTCCATCGATCTTAGTTGGTGTCTCCCTTAATTGAATGAGTAGATCTCCCTGGTAAAATACTGGTCCCTTTCCAGTTCAGGTTAGGCCCATTATTTTCTATCCCAAAAGACATTCCAATTGTACAAACATCAGAGCCCCTGAACAATACATCAGCTATTCAGCCATTGATTTAACCATTTGTTCTTTCCCTCATTTGAGTTTGGCATTGGAGTAAACTAGAAATTACTACTCCATGACTCTATTTCTAAATCTTCTACCTAACTCTTAAATTCTCTCTGTACAGCTTTAATCTTTTCCCTAAAAATGTCATTCCTAGCAATGTGTGCAATAATTACTGGCTTCTCAATCTCACCTTTAACAATACACTTGAAATGTTTAGAGACATCCTTTATCCAAGCACCAGGAAAGCAACAAATCAGTCTAAGTTTACACTCACTGCCACGGAATCTCCTGTCTATGCCCCTGACAGGAGAGTTCCCCAATAAGAATAATTTCCATTAAATCTTGTAAAATGCTGCCTATAATAAGAATCATTCCAAATGTCAAATAACTGACTGCCCCTTCCATTTTCCTTGGAGAGACTATCCCCTTTAACAGTTCCAAAAACTGAATATCTATTTGATAGAGGAATAGCTACCGGAGACTTTTGAACTATCTTCTTACTTTTCCCGACAGTCTATCTGACTGATCCTGCAGCATAATAAATTTTCTAAATCCACTAGCCATCTCACTCTGCATTTCAAATACGCCCTTAATATTGCTAAGCTTAAAAAAAGGATGTTTCAATATCACCTTATATATAAAATAAGCTACCTTTCATTGCTTACAGAAAATAATAAAATGGATAAAATTAAATATATATATATCAAACATATGAAACTTAAATAAAATCAACCACTTAGCTGATTAACTGAATGAAAATCACTCTTCTTCAATAAATTTCTCGATGAAAAATAAATCCTCTCCAGAGCCAACCATGTGTAGAACTTTCCGGAATGAAAACACAACTCCTTATTTAAAAATTTTGGTTTTTCAAAAAATCCTTTGCAATGTTAAAAAGAAACTTTCTAAAACATATATAGATATTTTTTAACTTCTGAATTTAGAATAACAAAAACCTCAACAGTTCACTGCAGACCCAGTAAAGCTTTTATAAAAGTCATTTAAAAAAATTCAAGCTTTTTCTTTGGTTTTTTTCCAACAGTGAAACAAAATGAACAAAAAGCTTATATTACTAAACTATAATGACTGTAATAACTTCTCAAAAAACTGCAATAAGTCGTTAACTAAGCCTGCAATCTCAGGAGCAGCTGCAAGATTCACGCTGAGGTGTAGATAGATTCTAATATCCAGGATATGATTGTGAGAACCTAAAGGCAGGAAGCAACACTCTGGAAAACTCCTTTTGCACATCCGTAGAACAAAATCACAAATCCTTCTGTTATCTGGTGTCTGCCAGGCGGTGTCTTTCAATATTAGCTTCAACATCAAGAGCTAATTGTTATGTGAATAAACCTGACAAAGTCTTGTGTTGAGTCCCATTAGGCAGTTGGTGTTTTCCTCAAGTTAACATCTTCTGACAACTCCTGTAACCAATAGGCCCCAGTCTTATGGCCTTTTGTCTTTCCTCTGGATACCATGAATGGCATTGGGAGCTGAATGCAGATGTTACACTTCCAAAGCCATGGCAAGGTTACACTTCAAACGAAGAAAGGTAACTTAAAGGCTTCGAAGCTGAAATGTGAGTATGATATGCCTTGGTATGAGTAATGATCATTGAGGAGAAAGTGAGGTCTGCAGATGCTGGAGATCAGAGCTGGAAATGTGTTGCTGGAAAAGTGCAGCAGGTCAGGCTGTTCCCATGAGTAATGATCATGCCCCATAGCAAGTGTAGTCAACACAGCTCTGATTGACCATCTGCTAAACAAACTTGGAGGTGACACTGTCACTTTAGAGAAAGCAGATAAGCTGGTACAAGCTATATTCAATTGGCTAATTACAACTTCTACTAGCATGGAAAGAACGCTGGTGACCACCACAAGGAGGAAATAAGGTTCAGAATAAGCAATCAGCCAACACAGTCAGTTGAAGTGCCAGAAGCAACCTTAGAGTTTCTCATCTCCCTTTTACTCTGTTATGATGGCGACTCAATCAACATCCCATGTGTCCTTGCACCAACCTGTAGGTCAGGATCTGAAGCACAGAGCATTTCTTTGATTTCACACCGATATTCTGTGGAACATTCCAAATGGCAAGAGACTATTCTTCATATGTGACTACAGTACACATGTTGGTGCAGACAATGACTCATGGCCATCATGTTTAAGTCATCATGAGGTGGTGAAGATCAGAGATAATGTGTAATGCCTTCTTAAGCTTTGTATTCTGGATGAACTCTGAATTACCATCATTTTCTACCAGGACAGACCTCACCACAAGCTATCATGGTGGCACCTAAGTCTGAGATTTGGCAGAACTAGTCCTGATCATCGCAAAAAGGCATAATCTGCCTTACATTCTACAAATCCACGCATACCACAATGCAGGTTGTCATACAGATCGTTCACTTGACAGGAACAGATAAAAGTGCACCCCAATAGTTTCACAGGTGAAAATGTGACAATCCAGCACAAATCAACATCCCTTTCACAGGCAGTGTTGTCAACACCAGCACTTCACAATGTCACCAGAATGATTGATACCTACCAAATGTTTATAACAACCTGCCACTGCTATTACTGATGAAGCTTGGAAGCTAAGTTTTCTATGAAGTTGCAGAAGCATAATTTGGGCTAGTAAGTGGCAAACAACCTTCTAACTATCACCTCTTGGCATTCAATGGCACCACCAATACTGAATACTGTACTATCAACATCACCATTGTCCAGAATCTGAACCAGAAGCTAACCATGGTATGGCTACAGGAGCAAGTCAGAGGCTAAAAATCTTGTCATGATTAATGCCCCTCCAGTCTCTTTAGTGCATGCCCACCAAATACAAGACAAAAGTCAGGAATGTGATGGAATAGCCTCTACTTGCCTAGATGGGTTCAGTTCCGGCAATACTCAAGAAGTTTAACACCATCCAGGACAAAACAGCCAGCTCATTTGGCACTATATCTGCCTTCTTCAAAATTCACTTCCCTCCACACCAATGAACAGTGTACACCACCAAAAGATCCACTGCAGGAGCTCACCAAGGCTTTATTGACAGCACTTTCTAAATCCATGATCTCTACCACCGAGAAGGACAAGGGCAGCAGATTGGTGGAAACACAATCATCTGCAAGTTCTCCAAGCCACATACTATTGTGACTTGGACCTATATCACCATTCTTTCACAGCACTGTGGGTGTCTCTAAAGCTTGAGCAGTTTTGCGGTATATGTGCATGGAGGCAATTCTACACTTTCTCCAGGGCAATGATAGGGAAGTATGATAAATGCTCACAATCCCATGAACAAATAAAAAAAAAAAAATGGTAAAGGCAGAACTTGTAACGAGGACTAACTTGAGACTTAATGAATGCTGAGGTAATAGTCAAATGCTACTACTTGACATTTTCAAAATCCATCCTTAGTTATTTTCATTTATAAGCTTACATTATCAGAACTACTCTTCCAGCAGGTCAGGTCTAGTTTAGCTCTAAATATTTATGGAATATAGATATTTGTTTGCAATGTCAACACAAGCAGTAGCATCCACATGTTTAGATCCACATGTCTTGTCCTTAAGTATAAATCTGAGTGCACACAACCAAGATGTAAATATCCTGGGAAGGTCTGACTTGCATAGAATCAAACTATCATGGCAAACCCCTAGTTGTCTCACAGACATGCATGATTTGTTCTCGCTGGTTATAGACAAGCTGAGCAATGATGAAGTGAAATCCCGCTTGCTTGATGAAAATAACAGGATGATTGAGTAGGAGCAGTCAGTTTATGTGCATTCAGTAACTCCTGAACCTGGGGGAAATGAGACAAGTGAATATGCTGTTGCTTATCTTAGCTGGTCACCCCAGTTGAGAAGTGCACCCAGCATTGGGCAACTGAGCACTGCAGTTGTGCTGACAGATAGTGAACTTCTGCAAATATCACCAGCAGATCTCTGCAAGCAAGCCTGAAGAAATGGATGGCCTTGATAGCTTTAAAACTGCTGACAATGTGTGTGCACCTGATTCACTTGGAAAAATGCCTTCGCATCAAAAACGCCAACAATTAGGACACCAGTTGATGGGAAATACTGACTGGTGCTCAGTCATGTCCAGATAGCTTATCTGCTGTGTGTAAGCTCTATGCTGGGAGGATCGCCTCCTGCAAGCTTGGTCCTGTGCGCAGTTGCTTGACAAAAAGGTAGCTGCTGCTCTCCTTGTTTTGCTTCTGAAGTCCAAGTTAAAAGCACTCCCACACTGAGCTGAGAGCTGACAGTCACAAAGTGTAGATCAATCAATGTAAATTCCAAAGTAGTGGAAATAAGCTTCAACAGTGCAACGGTTTTTTTTCTATTTACTCTTTTATATGATGTGGGCATCACTGGCAAGGCTAGCATTTTTGATCATTCCTACTTGTACTTGGTGGTGAGTAACTTTCTTGAACCCCTACAGTTCACTTGGTATGGGTAACCCGACAAGGCTGTTAGGACTTCCAGGACTTTGACTTAGCGACAATGAAAGAATGACAACATAGTTCCAAGTTAAGATGGTATGTGGCTAAGAGAGGGAACTTGCAAGTGTCGTGTTGACATGCATCTGCTGTCCTTGTTCTTCTCAATAGGAGAGGTCACAGGTTTAGAAGGACTGGTCAAAGGAGCCTTGACAATTTGTTGCAGTATATTTTGTATATGGTACACAATGCTACTATCTTTTATCAGTGCTGGAGGAAATGAATAGTTAAGTTAATTGATGGGTGAAAATCAAATAGCCTGTATTGTCCTGGATGCTGTGTAGCTTCTCGAGTGTCATTTTGGGACTCTGGGAATCCAGCCAGCTGATCTGTACTTGAAGCCACAGTTTTATGCAGTGACTTCAGTTCATTTTCTGGTCAATGGTAAGCCCGGGACATTGACAATGGGGGAATTCACTGATGGTAATGTCACTGACTATCAAGGGAACATGGGATTTGTGTGGCATGAATGTTAAGCCATTTATCAGCCCAAATCTGATGTTGTCCAACTTCTGCTGTATATGGAAATGAACCATCTGAGGAGTTATGAACATCACTGAACATTGTATAACTATTTGCAAATATTCCTATTCCTGACCCTATGATAGAGAGAAGATCATCGTTGAAGCAGGTGAAGACAGTTGGGAAAGCCATTCCCCAGATGAACATTTGCAGCAGAATGCCAAGTATGAGATAGTTGACCTCCAATAACTACATTAATCTGCTGTTGAGCTAGCTCTGACTCAGCTACAGCTTTGCTAAAATTCTGATATCACACTTGGCTAAAGCTGCCTTGATGTCAAAGACAGTCATTCTCACATCTTGGGTTCAGTTATTTTGTCCATATTTGAATCAAGGCTGTAATGAGGTCAAGGCTGACTGGCCTTGGGAAAACCTAAACTGAGCATCAGACATGTGAGAACCACTTGCTAGCACTGTTTACAACAACTTCCATCATAGAATCATAAATCATAGAATCCCTACAGTGTGGAAGCAGGCTATTGAGTCCACACCAACCCTTCAGAGAGCATCCCACCCAGACCCACCCCTCCACCCTATCCTGCATATCCCATGATCAATTCACCTAGCTTGCACATCCCTGGACACTATGGTCAATTTAGCATTGCCAATCCACCTAATCTGCACATCTTTACACTGTCAGAGGAAACCGGAGCACCCGGAGGAAACCCACACAGATGCAGGGAGAACGTGCTGACTCCACACAGTCAGTCACCGGAGGATGGAATCAAATCTATGTCTCTGGTGCTGTGCCACCGCAATTGCTAATTATTGTGAACAGACTATGATAATTGGCCATATTGGATGTGCCCTGCTTTTGGACAACACATGCCTGGGCAATTTTTGACATTGTTGGATAAATGTCAGTATTTAACTGTACTGGAACAGCTTGGCTGGGGGCAAATCTTCAACAAAAGCTTTTCAGCTAGACCATGATGAATGTGCAAGATTTAGAACAACTGTGTTCAGCCCCCTCAAAATCCATTGACCTTTCTTCTTATTTTCCAAGGAAGCCCAGGAAACCCAAACACATACAGTTCAATTCAGAACTCAGGTTGAAGAAGCAACTAATTAACACTTTTGTATTCACAGTGTAAGCTCGCGTCACCCATGGGTGTTCTTTACCTACTGAGAATTGCACTTAATTTAAAGGCAGAAGGCATTAGGCTTGTGCCAGCTAATGACATATTGGTAATTTAGAGTCAGAGAGGTATACAGCAGTTTAAAGACCCTTTGGCCCCTCGCGTCCATGCCAGTCAAAAACAACCTTTGAACTATTCTAACCCCATTTTCCAGCACTTGGTCCATGGCCTTATATGCCTTGACGTTGCAAGTACACATCTAAATATTTCTTAAATGATATGAGTGTTTCTACCTCAACCAATCCTACAGGCAGTGAGTTCCAGATTCCTACCTCCCTGAGTTCCACACTTTAGGAATTATATGATTTATGATTCAATGATGGAAGTGCTAGCCAGTGATTCTTAAATGTCTGATTTCCTCACATCTCCTCTAAATCTTCTGCCCCTTACCTTAAGTCTATGCTCTGGTCATTGATCCTTCCATCATAGGGAAATGTTTCATCCTGTCTATAATATCTACACCCCCATAATTTTATACATCTCAATCATGTCCCCTCTGAATCTAAGGAAAACAGTCCCAGTCTGTCCAATCTCTCCTCCTAACAAACTCTCCCGTCCAGGCAAGATGCTGGTAAATCTTCTCCAACTCTCTCCAGTGCTTATTTAATGTGGATTCCAGAACTGCACACAACACTCTAGCTGAGATCGAACCAATGTTTTATACATTTCCAGCATAATTTCCCAAGTCATAAACTGAAGGGACCACTGTACATGCATACTGATGTCCCTCTGTTTCCCAGGTTCCTATCATTCATCATGTAGTCCCTTGCCATGTTTGTCTTGCCCAAGTGCATCACCTCACATTTATTTGGATTGAATTCCATTTGCCTCTGATCAGCTCATCTATATCTTTCTTTAATCTGAGGCGGTCCTCTTCATTGTTTACCACCTCAACAATTTTTGTATCATCTACAAACTTACTGATCAACCTTTCAAATTCCAGTTTAAATCATTAATATAAACCACAAATAACAAGTGCTGCAACACTGAGCCCAGTGGGACCCCAGTGACCATAGACTTCCAGTCAATAACACAACCCTCGACATCATTCTCTGCTTCCTGCCACTCAGCTATGTGTGAATCCAATTTTCCAAATTTCCTTGGATCTCATTAGCTCTTATTTTGCTATTTGTCTCCCATATGAGGCCTTATCAAAAGCCTTGCTGATATCCAAATAGACGACGTCAAATGCATTGCCCTTATCTACACACTTGGTCACTTGTTCAGAAAATTTAATGAAGTTAGCAAGATGTGACCATCTCTTAATAAAACCATGCTGATTATTTTTGATTAATCTATGCCTCTCCATATGCAGGTTAATTCTGTCCCTCAGAATTCCTTCCAATAATTTCCCCACTACCCAGGTTAGAATGACTGGCCTATGTTTTTCTGGTTTTTCCCTTGCTCTCTTCTTGGATAATGGTACAAATTTCAATTCTTTTAGCCTGCATCCATTCACAAACCCACCCAGCAGTCATATTAAAATTCTTTCTGGAGCTTCTTGATGCACTTTATGACTCTGGAAAGTTCAGTTTGTTTGCTGAGGAGAAGATTCAACTGGTGATGACTGTTTAATGCAATAGATGAACCACAGACATGAGTGATCTCATTGGGCTTCCTTCAGAGCTTGACCACAGGGAATATTAACAAGCAAGGTAACAGAAAGCAGAATGAAGACATTTTCCACCATAAGACTGATATAAGCATAATTTCACAGAAAATCTTTAATTGGCATGTCTGTGAAGGAGGTGTATTGTGCGACAAATTCAGCCCCAAGTTTTCTTTGTGTTTCCAGTTCTAAAGTTTTAAGTTCCAACAGTTACAGTCTATAAACTTTTTTTTACTCTTCCTTCTATTAAATATTCCATTATCATGACTATGTCTGCAATCCATTTACTAGAATTTTGAACATTTGAAACCAGCTATGTCCGATCTTACTGTGACACCTGCATTAGTGTAAAATGCACCAAACAGTGTCTCATCTTAAGATCACTTTTGTCCAATTGATTCTTCTAGCTACCAGCTTTCATACTTGAATATAAGTCCTTTGCTGCCTAAGATTTAAATTACCCTCATCGAACCATTTGTCAAAGAATAAGTCTTTGTCAACTAGTAAGCTGATTATCATGATGCAGAAGACATTATTATGTTCCACGTGTGTTATGTGATTTGTTAAAACTGCAGTCAGATAAACTCAAACATGATTCAGGCTATATCTGAAGTTCGAATCTCAAGTAAGTTGTGCAAGTGAATGAAGCATTAGCCATCAACCTAGTTTAATATTCTGAAAAAAGGGTAAAGTGATATATGTTTGACTTCCATTGACATGCTACCACCTTTTAAAGTAAATTCAAACATCTAAATTAGACAAAACATAATATTAGCCAGATGTTTTTCAAGAATGAAATTATCATTGTTTAACAAGCTCAAAATAAGAAAATAAATCTTATTTTTGATTGAATAGGGATAAGATAAAGCCAATGCATGTATCTTTATTTTCTGGAACTGAACAAGAAAACTGTGCAGCTCATTACTTTGATGTCACTGAATCCAATCACATTAATGTCATATGATTGCAACCATCTTTGGTATGGGTCACGAGTAGGTCAAACAACTGGAATTGGGTTGGGTTCAACATTGTCTCAAACAAACTGAAAGCTTCAGTTGTCAGGTTAGTCCAGCAGATATTAAAAAGATTTTCATATGTCTCAATTGATTTACTGTTGAGATTATAACAGTTTGATAAAATGTGGATGTCTCTCTGGCACATAATAGCTTTCAATACCATGATTTTGTTATGTCATTTGTGAAACTAAGAAACTTAAAGCACTCCAAATCTACCAAGTTTAAATCAGGTTAGTTAAAATGGACACATGTTCAAATAGTGAACCATTGATGATGGCAACTACGGGAGCTGGAATCATATCTTAACAAAGAAACACTACATGCATGCATCAATAGGACATTGAGTGACTAAGTCGTGAATTATGGAAAACACCATCTCATGAGAATCAGGTGATATTGATAACAGAGTGGGCATTGCATACACCATAACTAGAACAAATTTGCTGAATTACATTAAAAGAAATTAAAAACAAGCCTTGCATTCATTAAGGCTTTATGACTACCTAGATTTTATGAAGTCCTGACACGGCACATTTAAAATTGATGTTTGCAAATGTGTATTTCAATATTACTTACAATGCTTGTTTCATCATCAGATTTTCAAATTGCAGACAAAATCGTAGGAAGTTTCCAGTGCTGCTGATTCTCTGTAAGTGATAAAAATTCTGCAGCAAGTGTTGCAGAAGAAACTATTTCATTTCACTAAACTGAGAAGTCAACTGTTATGTGCTTAAAGGAGCTGACAGGTTTCCAGAAATAGCTGGCAGGTGCTTTTATTTCAACCTCTGAATATTTTGCTTACATTAGATAAAAGCTGGAAATCATCCAGAGAATTATTATAGCAGTGGTGTTTGAGGGGCCATCAACTACTCCTCAGACATTTGTAGCAGTTACCCCTTACAGTGCTCCCTGCTCGAAATTAGTTGACAATCTGAAATGTTTGGTTCCACTACTGTCAGTTGCCTCATCATATTAGTTCTCAGAATTATCATATCCAATTTGGATTGCTTATGTTGGCCATTGCACTTTGAATATCTGCATGTCCATGTTGTACAGTTGTAAATTATGGAGAAAACCTTGTGCAACGACCAGCAAAATCTGATCGTGATGCCACCGACTCAGCCTTAAAAGTCTTTTAAGTCTTTTCAGGTGAAGTAATGGTGATCTGCTTCCTGGAGCTGTTTTCATTACTAGCAACAAAATACCTGATACATGAAAATCCAGGCTTCTTTGTAGAATTCTTATTTTCCAAATGAACAAAAATCACAATTTGGGTGGATGTTGACCACACCCACAGTCTTGATTTTGAATTTCAAATCAGCTTTTCTTCTATGTAACCTTTCTCTTCTGGCACATCTTTCCTCCGAGCCCATCTTCACTAAAGCTCTGACAAAAGGTAATAAATAGTTAAAGCCCACTTTGAACCTTCATGAATGTTGATGCAAAGACTGCAGGATGGGCAGATTGGATTTTCATTGTGCAGCGTAAGAGGTTTCAGTATATCTAGAGGCTTATATCAACAAAAAATTCTGATATGCAGAAAACCCAACATAATCCAGCTAACATTTGGAGATCCGCAGGAGTGATTATAATGTACAAAGTGGCAATTGATTGAAGATGTAACACTATACTCAGCCTTTAGCTGCCAGAGCATAGGTTTCCTAACTGGCTGAGACTCATCTGGATTAACAAGATTAGAGCGCAGGAGGAATGATAGAGCTGTGAAATTAACAGGCTGGAAAGTCTTTAAATGCTGAACTAGATAACTGCTTCCTTGAATACCTGAAAGATTTTAGCTGATGGGACATGTTTTATGATTGTGCAGAAAGACGGGAGGTATGATGCAAACTTAAAGAAACTCCTTAATTCTATTTGCCTTTTCCCTATCTATATTGTCATGACCTACCAACCCTTTCCTGTGAGTGAGTGAACTGGAGAACATTTTCTTGCACATTGTTGAAATGCTGAAGTACCAAATTGAAACTTTTGTTCCTTCATTTTATTTAAGAGGGCAGACTCACTGTGTAGGCCATCGGCAATAGTCAGCACGTGCTTGTTTTTCCTGCTAAAATCGATGCTTCATGCAGGTGGCTATTTTTCCCATGGAGGTCAACATCATTGCAAAGTCCTGAGACATCATGGCTTTCTCCACTCATGCTCTTTCCATTAGGCTGTACTGCCTATGGAAATGCTGAGAATCCTCATATTTCCTGTTGCTGCTCTAGGTTACTCTTCTTCATGGATGACTCCCTTAGGATCAGCATTTGTGGCCAGCTAAATAGAGCTTAGACCAGCATAAGCTCAAATGTGTTTTAGTGCTTATATCTTCCTCATTTAATGTTTTGTACAGCCACAAACTTATGGTGGGAGGTGTGTTCTGATGGAAATGATTACTAGATGACCATAGATTTGAGCTTTCTGATACTTGCAGCTTTCTTTTTATTTCCAAGTCTATCTTGTCTGTGTTTCCTTTTTACTGATATATTGCTTTCATCCAAATGTTAAATTGGATGTGAGATCTGTTTCCTCCCAACAGTTGCTGCTGATCCATTTCCTTCTCATTTTTGTGTAGCATTTCAGTTGCTGTTCTCTTATGTGACCCCATGGCCTGAAGTGAACATAGATTTGGAATGCCCTCACTGCTAGGCATTTCCAAACACCATTCCTGTTCATTTATTGCTCCCCACATAACAATCTGACATTTACCTGTACATACCTGAGCTTCATGATCTGTGACCTTCCATCCAGACACCGTGGCTACCTCCTGATTTGAAGGAACTGAGAAAAATAAAATACATGAATTATATACTGACAATATTAAAAGGTTCAAAGTTATAATTATATTTATCTTTATCTTTATATTTATCTTTCAGTTACCAGTGTCATTAATACAATACGAGTGAGTGTTATATGCCACATGGCAGTGTGACATCTGGTTCCATCACTAGGTTTCCCGGAGAACCCAAATTCTCCAACACCAGTAGCCATGTGTTCCACCAGTCTGTTGATCCCTTTTTCCTCCTCCTCCTCTGTAACCACCAGGAGAGATGACTGAAAGGCCACCTGCCTTTCTGTTGAGGGGGATCTTCTTCACTCCAAGGGTGTGAATCTGTGGCATTCTCTGCTCAGTGGTACAAATGAGACTACGTTAGTAAATGTTTTTAAGGCAAAGATAGATAGATCTTTGAAAAGTAAGGGAATTAAGGGTTATGGAGAGCAGGTGAGTAAGTGCAACTGAGTCCATGAAAAGATTAGCCATGATCTTATTGAATGATAGAGCAGGCACGAGGGGCCAGATGTCTTTGTCCTGCTCCTATGTCTTACATCCTTATGAGAATTTTACTGATTACAAAGGAAGAGAGTGAAAGTTACTAATGGCCATGCAGTCCACCATTCAGTCACTCCATTAATTATTAGGTTCCTGTTCTGCTGCCAGTCTTCCCCATTGTAAGCAGATCGGAAAGATAAAATCTGTCCAATATTTCTTCTTGCATGCAGCCACTTTCATTTTTGTAGGAATCTTAAAGCTGAGACAGAACTACAAGACATTTTATGTTTTTTTTTAACTGCACCAGATACACATGACAAAAGTTATTTTGAAAGATTATGCTGGTTATTCAAATGACAGGCCAAAGAATTACGCTAATTTTGCCTTACCAGCCAACTCGTTCTAGCAAAAATGTATCATCCATCAAAGCCCTGCCAGTGTCATATACCTTGGATAATATTAGATTACAACTGCATGTTATATTTACAGCTGAGCAAAAAGGAACAGGTAACAAAATAAATGTGAAATTCCGATCAACTCAATTTTGTATTTTGGAATACAGTGCCATAATTCATTTGGCTCAGCAATATTCAACACAACCAGAAATTCAATGTAACTCCGAGAGTATTCAGTGGAGTTGTGAGAAGGTCGGGTGGGAGGTGTGTTCTGATGGAAATGATTACTAGATGACCATAGATTTGAGCTTTCTGATACTTGCAGCTTTCTTTTTATTTCCAAGTCTATCTTGTCTGTGTTTCCTTTTTACTGATATATTGCTTTCATCCAAATGTTAAATTGGATGTGAGATCTGTTTCCTCCCAACAGTTGCTGCTGATCTATTTCCTTCTCCCTTCATAGTAAAAGGTTGCCATTGTTTTACAATAATAACCACAGACCTTTGTAAACTGGAAATTACTGACATCCTTTCCTATTTCAAGTTCCAAGGGTAAGATTGTAAAATGCAGCTGCAAATACCATTTTGTTCTTGAATTAAATCCAGTTACTTGGATCGGCTATTTTGTGCTATTTCACCCTGACTAGCCACTCTAAATTCTGAATAGTTCATTACATATGAATCTCTTCTATACATTTTCTTTGAGGGAAGGACATTAAATTTCAGCATAAGTAGTTTTTGATCCCTGCAAAACTATAGATACACACAAACATAAATGGATCATACATGATCATAGATTGAGATGATGATTTTAAAAATCTTGAATCTTCTTAATTTGTTTATACAATTTTTCCTTCTTTAAATGACATTTTTTGCATAAATAGATTAATATGGTCCTTTAATTCTCAAGTTATGTGATTAGTGATACTGAGAATGTTAAAAATAGTCAATGTACACTTCATAGAACATATTACATAGTATCCTTATCTATATTGTCAACTTTGGTGTCACATATGCACTAGATTGCTTCAGAATTAATAACCATTAAACATCAATAAGTCACAATGAAGAAGATCAATTTATTAAATTGCAAGCAGAAATAAAAACCACTAACGGTGAAGTTCATGAAGTTAGACACCAACAATGAATAGTCAGCAATTACGACCAATAAAAAAAGCAACCCAGTCAACTTGATTAAAACTTTTTGCTATCTTGACTCACATATGATTGGAGATAAAACAAAATTGCCGATTCAGATTAGTTTCTTTCATTGATGGGAATTTTGGTTAGAATTTGTGTAGGCCGTTGTGTCAAGACAAGACTTTGAAGTAGATTTTCAGCTTGCTGGGTGGACAATGCACTAGCATGTGGATCAAATATTTTCACTGGACAGTTTCTATGTGCTATTATATACTCATAATGATTTTTAGTGGATTGAACAATAATAGATAATCTATTGTTAATAGATTAACAATAATAGATTATGACATTGTTTACTTAGGAACAGAATTTCCTGGATGACTTTCAAGTTGGGGGAACCTCATTGCACCTGAAGAGGGCTCAGTATTGCAATTGCACACAATTGATTATCAGCACGTTTCAATTGACATTCAGCCATTGGGAGTGATTAAATATTTACAGAATTTATTGCATTATCAGGTGTTTTTCAAAATTATTCATTGGCGCAGTTACAACAATGTCTAAGTGAAAAGCAATATAAATGAAATGTATTTAGTGGGAGGGTGTTCTGCTTTCTAACTGAACATATTCTTTTCTGATATGTAATTTGGACTATTAACCTTACATGTTGTGTGGAAGTGGTTGTTATTGACTAAAATCTGTTCAATTATATCTTATCTAAATCTAGAAGAACGACTGGGATTATGGGCTGCTCGGTGACCTCGATTATAAAAGCCTCTGATTTCAGAGCTGATCCTGACCATATTTTGGCAAACCATCAATTTAGTTGCGTTTCGTGGAGCGGATTCTCTCTGTAAGGCCTAATGAGTTTTTCTGCTGTGCTATTCAAAACTTGCACATTAATTATTTTCCACACCTCTGTGGTGCCCCTTTTGGCCAATGCTAGACTGATTCTATCACTTTCTGTGGCTGAATTAGCTCGCATTGCTGGAATATTTGGAATAGACCAATGTTCCTGGCATCCATGCCATCTTTTAAAGGCAGTTGTGCACCCAAACCAACATAGTCAATTTGTGGTCTGTAGCTTGGCAGATTAAGAGAAATTGGTGCCTTACTTTGTGGACATGGACTTGGATGTCCTTGGGTCAGACAGAGGAGGACAAAACAGCAGACACCTTCCAGGTCACTGTGGACTCAGCTGGCTCAAGGTATGTCTTACAGTGTAGAAGAGGTTAATGATATTTTTGACTTTGCTAGGGTAAGTGTCACTATCTTCTCACTACTACCTCATGCTTACTGTATCTCTGTTTCAATACCATCTGCCATCAAGGGTCATGCTCTAGCATATTCACATTACATGCAGCATCCTCCCTCACTTGCTCTCAACCACCCCAAACCCCCACTATACTAACCCTGTTTGCCTGCTTAACTGTCTACTCACTCACCTGGCACATAACACCACCTTTCCCCACCCATTTGTAGCTCCACCAATCCCTTCCTTTCTCTCAGTGCAGAAGAAAATGGCATAATAAAGCAGAAAGAACTAAAATGGAAGTCAGGTGGAGAGAACAGTTGCCAGACATTCAGCTCCTCATCCCCTATAATGGAAGGATCCTGACCCTGTCTACCCCAAGTATTCTGACTGTACCCAAACCACTGGACTGAGATTAGATGCTTCCCTTGAATTACTGTGTCAGAACCCCTTGACTGAAGGTTAACTCCCTTGACTTGACTGAGCATTACTCAACTCCAACTTTGAGATATGACCATTTGGCTGACACAATCCAATGATAGGTGCTGGTGTGCTCCACCATGTAGTATTACAGTGAAGAGGTGTTAGTGGATTGGAAATGTGCAATGATGGCACAGAGAGACTGTTGGATGTCAACATTTGTGCCATGAGATGTTGGTGCTAAGTGCCCCAGATGGCTGTTCAGAGGAGGAATTGGTGAACTGCTGATACCAGGTAACCACTCTGACTTGAATGTCAAGAATCTTGATATTAAGTTTCCTTGTGGTGGGGTGATTCTGTAGGAAGCTTTATTAGATTAACAACTGTTGTGGGTAATAATAAGTAATAATGTCCATTATTAGTTTTGCAAGAATCTCATCTTGGCACCCAGAAATCTGATGTCAAGATAGGCCTTGACTGACTTTTCGCATGATTTTCCCAGATTTCTCATCATTGCCCATGTCATTGAGGATCTGGTTAGTTTCTTCCCTCAGTGTTACTCATACAACCTCAACAGTAGATTCACTGTCCAATTTAATGAACTGATCAGACAGATACAAAAACAATCCTAAGGCAAATCATCTCACCAAGAATCTTACTCATTGACTATAGTCCAGCCTTCAACACTATTATCCCCTCGAGACTGATTACTAAACTCGGAATAAGCCCCACTCTCTGCAACTGGATCCTAAGTTTCCTGACCAACAGGTCACAATCAGTGAAGACTGGGGACAATATTTCATCCTCACTAACACTCAATACTGGATCCCTCAGGGGTGCGTACTCAGCTCCCTACTGTACTCACGTTATACCCATGACTGCGTCGCCAAATACCAGACTAATGCCATTTACACGTTCGCTGATGACACCATCATAGTAGGTCGAATCTCAGTACCCATAATTCGCCAGTTAACACATTAAGAGGTCTCAACATTGGCAAACTAGGTCACCTGGCTTCTCAGATGGTGACGAAACAGACTACGGACTGGAGGTGGAAGACCTGGAAAAATGGTGCACTGAGAACAACTTAGCTCTCAATGCCAGAAAAACCAAGAAACTCATGATTGACTTTCTGCGGGATGTTATTCATGCTCCCCTACACATTAACAACACAGAGGTGGAGTGAGTGGAGAGTGTCAAGCTCCTGGGAATGGTCATCCACAAAAAGACTTTTTGGACTCTTCATGTGGACACACTGGTTACAAAGGCCCACCAATGTCTGTTCTTCCTCAGGCAGCTGAGGAAATTTGGCATGACGGCAAATATAGATGCGCCATCAAGAGCATTCTGTCTGGATGTATCACTACCTGGTGTGTCAACTGTACCATTCAACATCGGAGACAGTTACAGGGAGTGGCGAACTTGGTCCGGACAATTACAAAGGCCACCTCCCATCTATAGAATCCATTTACCAGGCCCGCTGTCAAGGAAAGGCCGCCAACATCCTCAAAGATCCATCCTACCCTGGCAATGTTTTTCTACAACATCTACCGTCAGGGAGAAGGTACAGAAGCCTGAACACACGCAGCAGGTGGTTTCGAAACAGTTTCTACCTTATTGTTGTTAGAATACTGAATGGACTCTCAAACTCTTAACAATCGCTTGTACTTGTGTTTTTGTTTTTGCCGCTGTTTACCTACTTATGTCTGCTACTTAACTCTGTGATCTGTCTATATTGCTCGCAACAAATCTCTTCACTGTGCCTCAGTACACATGACAATAAATTCAATTCAATTGAATTCCTTTTTCTACATCAGTTTAACATTTAAAAGCCAATTTTAAACACATCAGACCACGATGATTTATTTTGGTCATTGAACATGTTGAATGTGATTCATGTCTGTGTTTATTATAATTTGTACTAATTATTTTACTAAAAATTGTGACCTAAGTTTACCAGTGGAGGATTAAGGAACACAGAGACATAGTTTCCTCTTTTTGCCTCCACTAATATCACAAATGTTATCTTTCTAATAAATTTTGGGCAAAAAATTTAAATATTGAAGGAATTATGTACACAGAAATTCCTCAAAGATATATGCAATGATGCATATATAGTATATAGTATATATAGATTTATAGTAGGAAATAAAACCACAGGTGAGTTACACCATGTTCCCATGTGCCATCAGTTCCCAGGAGAGTTCCTTAAATACTTAAGTTGATATTATGCAAAATGATGGACAATAGCTACATCAGTTAAATCCATGTCAATTACAAACTTCCTGTATTTGTATTTCTTTTGCCAAACCAGCCTAGATTAAAACAAAAGGTAAATGTACTTTTATTTACAAGGTCAGAACAATAATTAAAACAAACCTCTGCCCTTTCATAATATTTCTAGTTTTTCACTAAATGAACATTTTCTTTATAATTGTGTTAGGTTTATTTTACAATGAATGCATGGTATACATCACTCAAATATAGCACTCACATGCCATTGATTAATGTGAGAATGAAGGAGATTAGTTTCAGTTCCTTCACACGTCTGCAATGGTTGACATATATACAACATATATCGGAAACAAGAGGATAAAGGCTGATCGAATTAGTCTTCAAGTCTCATCTGAATAGTTTTAGTGAGCTGTGGGCACTGTGCAGTCTCCAGTGGCAGTTTGCTGGTTTATTCTGGAGCTGTTTAGGCCAGCTGTACACTGTGGGAGGTGCTATCTTTGGGTTGTGATATTAAAACGGATCAGTTGAAATTTCAGATGGAGATCTAAGGCCACACACTATTATCCAGAGAAGAGCTGGGGGGCTCTCCCAGTGTCATGGCTAATATTTGTCACTGAACCTACATCTGAAACATTCACAAACAAAAGCAGAAATTCAGGCAAGTCTGGCTGCATCTGGGGAGAGAAATGAGAGTTAATGTTTTGAGACCAGAGACCCTTTTTCAGATCTGTTTTTGTTTCAGATTTCCAGCATTGGGTTCTTTCAGTTTTTTGTCCAAAACCTTCAGCCTGGATATTTATTTGCAACTGTTGGATGAAACATGTTCGTCACAGATTGATGATACTTTTCTCTGCATAATCATAGAGTCTACACTTCACAATATTTCTTCAGCTATGAAGTACCTTGTTTTTTTCTAAATCTAACATAGCCACTTAAAACACTGTTTGTCCAAATTAGGTGGCAAGTATAAAGCTCAGTGCTCCTGGAAGTTGTACATCCACACAAATTACATTGTAAAAGTTTTATTTCAAAGCAATACTGGGAAATTGACTGACTTACTTGAAAACTGAATTAGTAAACTTTAGGAGCAATACATTTTGTCAATATACTAAACATAATAAATTTTAAATTTTTTATTCTTAAGAATGAAAGAGAGAAGGTCAAGGTCTCCAGGCAAATTTTCTGATCGCTAAGCTAATGGCATAGGAGTGGAATGTTTCCTGGTGGGACCAAGAAAATATGCTTGAACCATGAAAATATAGGAACGTTATAACACAGAAAGAGGCCATTCAGCCCATCATGACTGAAATGTCTTGATAAATGAGCCATCGACTCCAGCCCATTTTCTTGCATCTGGATTACAGCTTTGCACGTTGCAGCATTTTAGGTAAAGATCCAAGTTCCATTCAAATGAGTTGTTGGTTTCTGTCTCACCTTCCAAACTGGGCAGAAAATTCCAGCATCTTCTTCTAACATAATGTTTTTTTGTTAATTTTATTTTAAATTCCGATAAATATGACACTCTTGCAGCTATAGATTTACTACAGTACACTCCACAACTTATGAAACCCATTCCCCATGGAAATCATTATTCACTGTCACACTAGACAGTCTCCTTACTTGTCAGAAAGCTGGAGACCATCCATTCATTCATTCTTCTGTCTCCCTGCTTTTCATAATAAGCCAAGTTTCATCCATTTCCTGAGCCTTGAACTAATGTCTTCCTTTAGGTTCTATCCCATCTCCTATTTTGCACTTGAAGCCCATCTCTTTCTCTCCCAATCCTATTCCTGTGAAATTGCTGAGCACAGACAAGTGGGGATTATTCCATCATATTCCTGAATTGTGCCTTGTAGATTGTATGGAGAGTCAAGAGGAGGATACATTGAAGGATTCTGAGCCTCTGATCTGCCTCTTAGCCACTCTTTTTATAACTAATCCAAGTCACGTTTTGGTCAATGGTAGCCCTCAGGAAGTTGATAGTGGGGAGTTCAATATGGTAATGCCATTGAATGTTAAGGGTTGCTCTTTAGATTCTCTCTTGTTGGAGATGGGCATCGAGTGGCATTTGTGTGGTGCAAATATTACTGGCAATCTTCAGCTCAGCAAAGACTGGCACTGTAAGTAGTGACATATAAACTTTTCACTGTATTCATTTGAGTACGGGTCAATAAAGCTAATTCAATTCAACATGGAATCTGACAGGCAGGCACAGATTCAAAGAGATATACAACATGGAAACAGACCCTTCGGTCCAACCCGTCCATGCTGACCAGATATCCCAACCCAATCCAGTCCTGCCTGCCAGCACCCGGCCCATATCCCTGCAAACCCTTCCTATTCATATACCCATCCAGATGCCTTTTAAATGTTGCAATTGTACCAGCCTCCTCCTCTTCCTCTGGCAGCTCATTCCATATACGTACCACCCCCTGTGTGAAAAAGTTGCGTCTTAGGTCTCTTTTATATCTTTCCCCTCTCACCCTAAACCTATGCCCCCTAGTTCTGGACTCCCCCGCCTCAGAGTAAAGACTTTGTCTATTTATCCTATCCATGCCCCTCACGATTTTGTAAACCTCTATAAGGTCACCCCTCAGCCTTTGACGCTCAAGAGAAAATAGCACTAGCCTATTCAACCTCTCCCGATAGCTCAAATACTCCAATCCCAGCAACACTCCCTAGGACCTTACCATTAAGTGTGTACGTCCTGCTAAGATTTGCTTTCCCAAAATGCAGCACCTCACATTTATCTAAATTAAACTCCATCTGTCACTTCTCAGCCCATTGGCCCATCTGATCAAGATCCCATTGTAATGTGAGATAACTTTCTTTGCTGTCCACTACGCCTCCAATTTTGGTGTCATCTGTAAACTTACTAACTATACCTCTTATGTTCACATCCAAATCATTTATATAAATGATGAAAGGTAGTGGACCCAGCACCAATCCTTGTGGTACTCCACTGGTCACAGGCCTCCAGTCTGAAAAACAACCCTCCACCACCATCCTCTGTCTTCTACCTTTGAGCCAGTTCTGTATCCAAATGGCTAGTTCTCCCTTTATTCCATGAGATCTAACCTTGTCGAATGCCTTACTGAAGTCCATGTAGATCACATCCATCATTCTTCGCTCATCAATCCTCTTTGTTACTTCTTCAAAAAAACACAATCAAGTTTGTGAGACATGATTTTCCAAGCACAAATCCATGTTGACTATCCCTAATCAGTCCTTCACTTTCCAAATACATGTACATCCTGTCTTTCAGGATTCCCTCCAACAACTTGCCCACCACCGATGTCAGGCTCACTTATAGTTCCTTGTATTGTCCTTACCACCTGTCTTAAACAGTGGCACCACGTTAGCCAACCTCCAATCTTCCAGCACCTCACCTGTGACTAGCGATGGTACAAATATTTCGGTAAGAGGCCCCAGCTTCCCACAGAGTTCTAGGGTACACCTGATCAGGTCCTGGGGATTTATCCACTTTGATACATTTCAAGACTTCTAGCACTTCCTCCTCTGTAATATGAACATTCTTCAAGATATCACTGTCTATCTCCCTACAGTCTATATCTTCCATGTCCTTTTCCACAGTAAATACTGATGCAAAATACTCGATAGTATCTCCCCCATCTCCCGCGGCTCCACACAAAGGCCGCCTTGCTGATCTTGCTCAGGCGTCTTGTTCAGATCAAGCAAATTGCCCAATGAAATGAAACTTCCCCAAGTATTGGAGGAAATGACAACAAGATGATCTTAAATCATCAAAGACACTTATAGCTATATTGGCCTGTTGGTACACAAGACAAAGTGATTGCCCAAGGTAGTTTCTCGCATGAAGAAGACTAGATTCCCTTCTGTATGGAAACAGGCCATTCAGCCCAGCAAGCCCACACCGACCCTCCAAACAGTAACCCACCCAGACCCATTCCGCTACCCTATATTTAGGCCTGACTAATGCACCTAACACTATGGGCAATTCAGTATGGCCAATTCACCTAACCTGCAAAATCTTTGGATTGTGGGAGGAAACTGGAGCACCAGGAGGAAACCCATGCAGACACCGGGAGAATGTGCAAACTCCACATAGTCACCCAAGGTCCCTGGTGCTGTGAGGCCGCAGTGCTAACCATGAGCCACCCTAAGAAACTTAGTCATTATCATTTATACACTTAATGGTACGGTCCTAGGGAGTGTTGCTGAATAACAAGACCTTGGCGTGCAGGTTCATAGCATCTTGAAAGTGGAGTCGCAGGTAGATAGGATAGTGAAGAAGGCGTTTGGTATGCTTTCCTTTATTGGTCAGAGTATTGAGTACAGGAGTTGGGAGGTCATGTTGCGGCTGTACAGGACATTGATTAGGCCACTGTTGGAATATTGTGTGCAATTCTGGTGTCTGTCCTATCGGATGGATGTTGTGAAACTTGAAATGGTTCAGAAAAGATTTACAAGAATGTTGCCAAGATTGGAGGACTTGAGCTATAGGGAGAGGTTGAATAGGCTAAATGATGCCCACATTCACATTCAGTATTCTATCGCTTTCAAATGTAGTAACACAGTACAATCATTTTGACTGCTATTGTTAAAGGTTAAATGTACAAGGTAAGTATGGTGGCAAGGGTTGGGGTGGGAGGACACTAAGCTTGGTTCCCAGATGGGTAAGAGATGAAGGGTGGCAGTTGGATGAGTGGGTAAGGTGCCAGATGAGGGAGACTTTAGCAAATGTGTGAGGGATTATGAACTCAGGCCTGGCTAAAAGGGTCAGATTGAGAGTAGTCTTGGGTGAGCTGATGTCAATTGGGGGTAGACAGATTGAGCTAGAGATTGTTAGTTCAGATGGAGTCATCAAGTCATTGGAGGAGTTGTGTTCAGGGAGGTATCAAGTCAAATGGTTGGGTTTGAAAGTACAGGTCAGGGAGTATGTTAGGTTGGGAAATTCGATTAGGAGAGTAAGGTTGGTTATGGGGTTGCGCCGAGAGTATTGATCAGGAGTTAGTTTAGTTGGGGGTCTCTTTGGAATGGGGTTATCAGTATGGAGGATCATCAGGTTGGGGTAGTTTGGATTATAAGGGTTTAAAGGGCAGGGGTTGGTGTTATTGGAAAGTCACTGTTGAGTTGGAGTTTAGTTTTATTGTTAACCAGGAGCTAAAGGAGATTTTTAATCCCTTAACTTTTCCTGTATAATGGTCATGTTTAAGTAAATCATAAACCTTTGTCTGACTTTAAGGAATGCTTTGGAGGGTCAAGTTGCAGGGGGACTGCTCATTGGAATTGTCAATTTCCCATGTAACTTCCAACTGTAACAGAATTTCTGCATGGTCCTAATTTTCAAGTCCCATCTGTGCTGCTGAAATAACTATCTGGCCATCAAAATGTTAGGGCTATTCATCCAGGCAGGCATCAACTTCCACCATGGGACTGTATCCACTGCTTACGACATCAGCAGTAGATTGATAGAAACCCATCACAAATGGTGCAAAATAGCCTTCGACGTCGAAGCATTAAGTGGTTTAAATAGTCTTCATGATAATTTCAGAAATCTGTCCATAGCTTCACAAGGGACAGACAACAGAATAGAATCAGAGGCCATTTACGGACTTGCCAAAATAATCTTAAGTAACTTAGAAAATTAAATTAGAAAAAATACAGGAGTTACTAAATGTAAAGGAACTGTTACACTAATTAAGTGAAAAAAGTTTGTGAAATAAAACTTTTTTATTCCCTAATGCATCTCCTAATTGTTCACGGTGTTGGAATGACTGCATTTCTCTCCAAGGAAAAAGAAACTTCCTTTTGACTAATGGCTAAATTGAACGTTTTTATGGTTCTCACAAATATTTTACAGATGAATTCTAAAGGTCTATTACAAATTTGTCAAATATGGATCTCATAAGTCTTACATTTGGAACAAATTAGCTTTCTCGGAGTCCTATTCACTTTGCAAAGCATATTATGTACATTTTGTGAACAGATCAAAGATGATATATTTTCATCTGCCCATTTGGTTGTATGTTACAGAAAGTTCTTCACATGATGCCAGGATTTGAAGCTTTCATACTTAGAAATAGAACTCTTAAGTTAAAGTTGTGGTCTGACTCAAATTTCAAATCTTTGACAACAGATAGACTGGATGGGTGGGACACAATTCTTTCCTGACTAACTACCATCATGTTTATTCAATTCTTATGAAATGATCAAACTGAATTTCTACCCCAGGAATCTGCCCCTTTTAGACATGAGCTCGAAGGAAAATTGAAGGGTTATGGGGGAGGAGGAAAGTGATGATGATAGGTTGTAGAGAAGGATAATATTTAATTCCTCAAGTTTAAAACAGTCCACAAACTTTTTTTCTCCCTTCCACCATTGGTGTCTGCCAGAGGAGCCAATGAGTGGAAATAGCACTTCTGTATGGTTCAGTTTGGAACCATGTTTTATCTTTCATGTTTCACTAAGTAACCACCAGAGGAGATGACCAAGATAATTCTTTAAAGGAGAAAGTATGAGGGATCTGCTGGTGGGAAGCAAGAGGAATCATTTACATGAATGAAAGATTCTGGATACAGCCACTTCACTACCTGAATAATTCTTCAACTATTAGCTGTCCCACTGCTCATTCAATACCACTTGTGCAGATTGACTATGTGCATATTTGAATGTTCTGTTCACTTTAAATCTAGCCCTACTTATTTCATAAGCGGCAGCAAGGAATCGCATGTACAATTGATCTTACCCTGGAAAAATCACATGACAGGAGTGGAAGGTTAAGCAGATATTTTTTCTCCAATTCAATCCCAATGACCATATTACCCTAAAGAAAACTCTGTCTCCGATGCAAGACTCGAAAGACTTCTAATGAGGTACTTAATGAGTCTTTGATTAGGCCACTTCTGGAATATTGCATGCAATTCTGATCTCCTTCCTATCGGAAGGATGTTGTGAAACTTGAAAGGGTTCAGTAAAGATTTACAAGGATGTTGCCAGGGTTGGAGGGTTTGAGCAACAGGGAGAGGCTGAGTAGGCTGAGGCTGTTTTCCGTGGAGCGTCGGAGGCTGAGGGGTGACCTTATAGAGGTTTATAAAATCAAGAGAGGCATGGACAGGGTAAATAGACAAAGTTAAAAATCACACAATATCAGGTTGTAGTCCAACAGGTTTATTTGGAAGCACTAGCTTTCTGAGCGCTGCTCCTTCATCAGGAGATTGTCACAGAAGGAGCGGCACTCCAAAAGCTCATGCTTCCAAATAAGCTATAACCTGGTATTATGTGATTTTTAACCTTGTCCACCCCAGTCCAACCGTAGCTTCTCCACATCAAACATACGCCAGGTCTTTTCCCTGAGGTGAGGAGTCCAAAACTAGAGGGCATAGGTGCAGGTTGAGAGGGGAAAGATATAAAAGGGACCTAAGGAGCAACTTTTTCAAGTGGAGGGTGGTGCATTATTGAAATGAGCTGCCAGAGGAAATGATGAAGGGTGGTACATTTGCAGCATTTAAAAGGCATCTGGATAGGTATATGAATAGGAAGAGTTTAGAGGAATATGGACCAAGTGCTGGCAAATGGAATTAGATTGAGTTGTGCATTTGCATTGGTACAGTATTTACTATATAAGGTAATGATTTTTAAATGGTTAACATTTGGGAATACATTAATCCCCAGTCAATCTAACAATATCGGGCATCTTAGGTGGGGGTCCACTTGGGACTCTGATGGGGTTAAATGTATCAACTGTAGTTCCTGATAGTCTTTGTACTATATCTAACTATCCAATATAAGTTGTATTTTTGCTATCATGCAATAAAGTACGTCTTGCTGTTAAGGCAAATACTCCTTCTGGCACATGACCCATGGGTTCTCTTCTACCACAGTTAATCAAACAGGTCCTTAGACCCAATAAGAAATTGGGTTGTGTTATGTTGGAAGTAGAAAAGGAAAAGATTTTCCCTAAGCACTAGCTGGTAGTGGTTGATGCTGCAGAGAATAAGAGAAGACAAAGGTTTATCATGTCCTCAAGAGCTATTCTGTACCGCTCAGGTATTGTGGGCGCTGCCATTGTTTGGAGGCAAAAGCAAAATCTGTTCCAGCAGTTAGATTTCCAAACATATTGAAGAACAGAGAGGAAAAATACATCCAAACAGCATGCCTGATAGCAGCAGGACTTCACTGGGAAATAACATGAAAAGGTGGGGGCACTTGTTTATACTTACCACACGACTACGTAGCTGTACTTTGGGGAAGAGGAATGGGGAAAGAAAACAAGAATTGAACCATACTTGTTAACTATCTAGAGAGAGCCAATGCCCTCACCTTTCTTTGTCTGCCCCCAATCATCTTTTAACATTTTCTTGTTACTGTGTACAACTGCAAAATAGAAGCCACCATTGAACAGTGGCTCAATGGTTAGCACTGCTGCGTCACAGTACCAGGGACACAGGTTCAATTCCAATCTTGGGTGACTGTCTGTGTGGAGTTTGCACATTCTCTCAGTGTCTGCGTGGGTTTCGTCTGGGTGCTCCCATAGTCCAAAGATGTGCGAATTAGGTGAAATGTCCATCCTGAATTGCCCATAGTGTTCAGGGGTATGTAGGTTAGGTTCGAGAGTGTGGTGCTGGTAAAGCATAGCAGGTCAGGAAGGGCTTATGCCCACAATGTTAATTCTCCTGCTGTGCTTTTCTAGCATCACATGGTAGGGATTCTATGTTGATGAAACTGTGACCTCCTTTCATTCTTCCCTCTCTCCTGTGTTTTGCTAAAACATTCTAAAATTTCTCCTGCCTTTAACATTAAAAAAGGAGGAGATGCATATGATAAATCTTTAAAAGGGAGACCCATATTGTCATCCATTCTCCCAGAAGCCACATTATTATCAACAGTAACTTTGGAGAAGCTTTAAAATCATGTTGACAACAGTACGGCCTAGTTGCTAGGAATGGGCTGTAACTGCATCTATGGAGGGATGGTTGCTTCCTCCAACCCTGCCGCACCAGGGATCCCATTGCCACTTTGGTTTCTTACTAAGAGTCACAAGGTAAAGAGCTACACCCATGTCAACTTGAAAATAGAAAAATGCAAAAGGCCATGGCTGGTACCCATCATTCTGACTTTCAAAATGTATGCAAAGCCATCTTTGTCTTCAAGGGTAGATGGTGAGCCGGCACTAGAAATGTAGGCACTGTGAGTGATATTCCTGTCAGAGGACCCTGTCTTTAAAGCTGCCAAACCCAACCCAGCAATTGAAGCTGACACCATTGGACCTCCCCTTCAATATAGCTCAGACTCCACAAGTGGAGTCTATGTGAGCAGTTTGTGCCACCATAGGCTGCTGGTAAGGTGGATGGAGAATATCCACAGATTGGAAGAAGCTGAGGAAAAAAATGCCAGATGTTTACAGGTCCACCCACACAGTCCTGAGTCTGAACTGACCACTGGCCGGTGAAGTCCACAAGTGGCCTGTCATATCAACACATGACCCTAACCTTTTGTGCTCCCACATGGCCCTGAGACACCAGCTTCTGGCAAGGTAAAGTTGAATGTGTAGAGCTGTGGGAACAGGGGCCCTCCAGTCAAATAGAAGTTTTCTTTGCTCCCAAGCTCTCTTATAAAGGAGTTAGAGGAGGGTGCCTCTCCACCAAAGAAGCAGTGGAATTCTCTACATGATCTCTGCCTTCTCCCTCAGGGTGGGGAACTTGAGCAAGGCCTCAGGTTGCCCTCAAATAAAACAAACTGCAGATGCTGGAGATCTGAAACAAACAAAAACAGAAATTGCTGGAGAAGCTCAGCAGGTCTGGCAGCATTTGTTTTAGATTACTTACAGTGTGGAAACAGGCCCTTCGGCCCAACAAGTCCACACCGACCCACGGAAGCGCAACACATTTACCCCTTCACCTAACACTACAGGCAATTTAGCATGGCCAATTCACCTAACCTATACATTTTTGGACTGTGGGAGGAAACCGGACCACCCGGAGGAAACCTACGCAGACACGGGGAGAATGTGCACACTCCACACAGTTAGTTGCCTGAGGCTTGTAAAAAGAGAAACACATAAAGGGTCACTGGTCTACAGACCACCCTCCACACTCAATGTGGATGAGGGATCAGCATCAAGGATAATGAGCTGGAAGAGGATGGTATCTCAGTGTCAAGTACTGAAGACACAGACAAGGTGGTCAGTGATCTGGTAAACCTAAATGAATATCCCCTCATCCCCATTCAGGAAGTCCTGGCATTTTGATGGGCTCAGCTGCAGAAACAGATTCTGGTCAGCACTGGACTGCCCAGAATCTCTTCTGTTTCTGTCCTTATCTGTTCGAAGGCTAAAAGCAATCCCAAGAAATAGACAGGAACATCAAGCAATGGTGTCAGGTTTTCCACTGTACACATCTGGGGAGAGGGTCTCACGTTATTATGAAGGGTACCACAGCTAGCCTCAATACAATGGGCAACATAGTGGCACAACGCTGAATCACTCAGTCTTTAACGACAGGAAGTAAGTAGTGCGCTTCCTTCAGAAAAGACCACAATCTTCTAGGAGGAGAATCTTCTAGCTACTGGAGTGGCAGGGCTGTCGGTGGGGGTCAGGTGGGGAGGGGAGGGGGGATGGTGGTGGAAGAGGAGGGGAGTTCTACTTGAATGGCCTAGCTTTGAATTCCAACAGGTTGCATTGTCAGAGACCTCAATGGTCAAGCAGCATGTTTGCTCAAACCCACAGTTCATATATGGACGTGTACTGCTTCAAGTTCATTTTGTGAATGAACATCGACCCCAGATAACACCAAAGCATTTGCACTTTTTTGCATTTTCAGCTCCAACAATGAAAGCAAAATCTTTTCACTCTGGGAACATTTTAATTTTTTCTATGAAGAGAGGGTCTGTATTCAGATAAACTCAGCATTGATGGTGCAGTTGAGGGATTTATCAATTCTTTTCTCGTGGTAGATGTCTGGCAAAATCTCTATCTTGACCTGCAGTTTTGTGAGGCTTGGAGTCACAGTGTCCAGGATCCATTATCTTTATATTTGAAAATATATGTTTGTTGTGTTCTGGTGGTCTCCTTGCAATAGATGCCTTCCACTGATCATTGCTTGGTGAGAGTAGAGAGTTTTCCATTCTGTGCTCAGATGGAGTCAGAGAAGTGGATCTTTAACAACCTGTCACTGGAGGATGAGTGGTCCAAGACTCATTCTGTCTCTTCAGGGGTAACTGGAGAAAGAAGTAGGGGTCCCCTCCCTATGGCTGTAGCTAGATGTGGGCAAGACTACATCACGACTTCTGTCAGCAGCGCATGAAGTCATCCTCAAGATGGCAGAAATCCAGGATTGAGGAGTTGAAAAAGGAAATGTTTGATCTGGAGTCATGCTTCAGTCAGTCCGATCAGCACCCATCTTGCAGTAGCAATACGAAGGGCACACTTTGAGACCTGTATCTGTTTGTATCTCAGGGTGTGTACGCCATATCATTCTGCAAGGAACTAGACTGCAGCTTCCACTTCTTCTGGCTGGTAAAATGTCACAGGATGCATTAGCAGCTCCTTATAATCTGATGATGGATTTCTGACCCACTTGATCTGCTCTGCAAGAAGTACTCAGAAATCTGGAGCTTGTAGCTGAAATGAAACCAAAAACGTAGATCTTGAGGAGATTGGGGCTCAAGCAAGGATATTCTATTCCACCCTTTTCATTCTGGATTTACCCAGTGTGGATGCTCGCAATATTCTACGGAAGGACCTGCTACAGATTGGCTTAGAGAGCACTAAAATACACAATGGGTCTTTGACCTCAGAGGAGCTGACTAATATCCTCAACCAACCCACCAAAGGTATATTCTTGGCCTAACCATTGAATTCCTAAGGTGATGAGACATTGAGTGATGTCCTATGGAATGGCAATTTCTGATGAAGGACTCATGCCCAAAACATCGATTCTCCTGCTCCTCGGATGCTGCCTGACCTCCTGTGCTTTTCCAGGGCCACACTTTTCGACTCTGATCTCCAACATCTGTAGTCTTCATTTTTTTCCGAACGGCAATGCCTGAATACAAGAGGAATGTATTGCAGACAGGGCGACGCCCCTGTCTTAGTGCAGAGCTCTAATTACTCATTAGGTCAAGAAGACGTATTGCTGTTTGTTTAAAATAAAGGTGCTTGGTCTCCCTCCTCAGCACAGATTATAAAATTTTTGCGGGCATTGTCTTGGTTCATTTTCAACTTGACATTGTCGTGGTTCACCCAGACCAGTCCAACACGGTCTGAGGTTGGAGTTTATATGATAGCATTCATCTGGTTTAGGATATAATGTGTCTTTCTCAGAAGACTGAAATGTTGAGCATCTTTCTTGATCAGGACAAGACATTTGACAGGCTAGATCATGAGTGTTTATTCAGAATGTTACAAGCCTTCAGATTTAGGACACATTTTGTCACACAGATCTGACTTCTATACACTATCACATGCTATGGCGTGTCTGATGAAAATCTGTTGGGTCCCCGATAATGCCTCTTCAATTTGGGAGAGGACTGCATCCAGGATGCTTCCTACCTTGCCAGTTACATTCAATTTGTGTAGAGCCATTCCTGCACTACTTATGGAGGAGGTTGTTGGTTTTGGCTTTGCATGGGCTGGGTGTGGAGGTGGTCCTTTTTACTTAAGGTGATGACATGTCCCTTATGTTTGCTGATCCAACTGACCTATGCAGGAATCACAAGTCCCAAGAGTTCTAGTCTGTTACCTGCTCCTCAAGGATCAACTAGAATAAATGTTATGAACTTCTGGTAGACCCACTGCCAGAGGAGATTAGCTGTTGCATATTCACCATTCACCTTCTCTATATGGGAGTTCATCATTGTCCTGAGGGCCAACAAATTCACAAGAGCTGAAAGGAAAGCTGACCAGGCATTTAGGATGCAGAGCAGAGCTGTTCCTATTGTTATCTAACAGGGATCCAGTGTTGGTCATAAACTAGCTGATTGCTATGTGTTGTGGTACCAACTGGCCATTTTGGTCCCTCTGCAGATGTTTGTCACATCGATATAGAGAAAATGCAAATGGGAAGAAGAGCATCTGGGTCACTGCAGAAACATTTAGTGTTCCAGTTAGGGAGTGCGGTCAGGTGCTAATGTGCCTCTGCACCCAGATAGTGACTTTCCTCCTTCAAAGCCTGACATATTCACAGTAAGATCCCTGCAAGGTCATATTTCTTCCATCGAGTATGAAGGCTCAATTATGACTTGCAATTTCTGATTCTCAAGTGGACCAGTCCTTAAACTTTCTTTCTTTATGCAAGTGTCCATATTTTATCTGGACCAGATTGAGTTTTTGGATGTGATGACACCAGAACTGTCCTCTTATGGAAATTGTAGCTACCGAAGTGCTGAAGAATCTGTCTGGGCCATTGTTCAGTTACCTCAGTTCTCAGGCGCAGCCTAGAGTCTGATAAATCAATTCTAAAGACTCAAAACATTTGTTTTCTTTCTCTCTCCACAGATGCTGCAAGATCTGCTGCATTTCTCCAAGACTTGGTTGCAGTTATCTTTCAGAGTCTTTCAAAAGAAATGTGCCCATTATAAATTCATTTTTAGAGCTTAAGGGCTTAGAATATACAAGTGAGGCCGACCTCACAATTTGAATCAACAAAGTTAGCATTATTCAGTAATGAATAATAATTACTCTAAACTATTTTACTTAAATGCAGAGCATGTTTCCAAGAATAGTCTCAAAAGGAGGAACTTTAATTATTCAGATTTCAGAGGCACAGAAGATATTTGCTTTTTGATTTCAAATATTATTTTGCTTGAGGTTTTACAAGTGTAGTTTGATTGAATATACTTTGTTCTCTACTTATTACAAGCATCCAGAAGAACATATTGTTTGATTCAATCAGCTAATCATTGGAATGTGTTTCTACCCTACTGTTGTTAGAACACTGAAAGGACTCACAAACTCTTAACATTCACCTGTACCTGTGTTTTTGTTTTTGCCGCTGTTTTCCTATTTACTTATCATGCTACTTAATTCTGTGATCTGCCTGTATTGCTCTCAAGACAAAGCTTTTCTCTGTGCCTTGGTACACGTGACAATAAATTCAATTCAATTCAATGTGTGGCCTGTGTCTCTGGCATTGTACTGACACCAAAATCTATAGATAGTATTGTTCAATTATGATAAGAATATCTTTTATCAATAGCTTGAAAAACTAAGGCTTCTGTCTTCCGAAACTGTAATTAAGATTGAGCAGCACTTGATTGGGTGGCATGGTGCCTCAGTGTTTAACATTGCTGTCTCACAATGCCAGGGACTAAGGTTCAATTCCACCCTCGGGTGACTATCTGTGTGGACAAAATTAAAAATCACACAATACCAGGTTATAGTCCAACAGGTCTATTTGGAAGTACAAGCTTTCAGAGTGCTGCTTCTTCATCAGGGAGCAAAGGAGTAACACTCTGAAAGCTTGTACTTCTAAATTAACCTGAATGCGTTATTTTTAACTTTGTCCACCCCAGATCAACACTGGCACCTCCACATCATATTTGTGTGGAGTTTTCACATTCTCCCTGTGCCTATGTGGGTTCCCTCTCACAGTCCAAAGATGTGGGTTAGGTGGCTTGATCATGGTAAATTGCTTATAATGTCCAGAGATATGCAGGCCAGGTGGATTGGCCATGGGAAATACGGGGTTACAGGGATGGGGCGAGCTGCCCTTCAGAGGATTGGTGCGAACTCGATGGGCCAAATGCCCTGATTTCACACTGTGGAGCTTTTATGATTTCTATGAAGCAACTTAAGAAAAACATCCAACTTAAGAAAATCAGTTGAGCTCATAACGTAGTTCATGCTAAAAGTGATATACATGACATTGCAGTGACCCATTTTCTGTAAACCAAAGAAATATTTTTAAGTATTGCACCTTTATCAATTACCCAGAAACATAAAGATCTTATATTTGCCTGTTGCTTTCTTCTTGAAAAGGCCTTGATCAATCAGCTGATTTGCCAGCTAATAGTACCCTTTTCTCCTGTGGCGACAGTTATTGTCATCATTTCAAATTCAGAATTCTTGAGTTAGTCCTAATGAGTGCAAGGTGAAAAGCTTTGGCAAATGTCAAAAAAAGAAAGAACTTCAGTTGCTGGAAATCAGAAACAAAAACAGAAAAATCTGGGAAAATTCAGCATATTTGGCAGCATTTGTGGAGAGAAAGAGGAGTTACTATTTTGGGTCCAGTGTTCTGAAGAAGGGTCACTGGACCCAAAACATTAACTCGACTTTCTCTGCACAGATGCTACAGACTTGCTAGGTTTTCCAGCTATTTCTGGTGGGTTTTTTTTGTTTTTGGCAAAATGCTTTTCATTTCAGCAGTATTTGATTGTGATACCATGTTTGTTATATTATGGTAACACCCCAGACATTAAAATTAGAAAAATGAAGTATGCAATTTAAGAAGTTACATTCTTTCTCTGAATATCATAGGTAGCTGAATAGCTAAAATTTAATGCAGAGAAGCAAATACAGGCAAATATAAGATCTTTATGTTTCTGGGTAATTGATAAAGGTGCAATACTTAAAAATATTTCTTTGGTTTACAGAAAATGGGTGGTAGCTGAATAGCTAAAATTTAATGCAGAGAAGCAAATACAGCCAATAAAAGCATACTTTGGTGATTCTGCTAGGGTCTGTGACTTAGAACACCATCTTGTCCCTCTGAGACACAAGCTTAAATCAGTTTCAGTCAATTCCTTGCTCTAATTGTTACATCACAGCCTACAGATTTCATTTTCTGATTAAATGTAGAAAAAATTGGGAAATTCTCACATGTAAGTCAGCAACTGTGGAGAGACAAGCAGCTAATATTTCAGGTCTATGCTCTTTCCATCAGACCTTATTAAGATTATGTTCATTCAGTGTTTTCTCTTTGATACTATTTGGTCAGTCTGAACCACAATCTGAGAGGAGATGATTTTCAACCAGCAAGTGTTCAAAATTCACCACTAATTAGGCTGTTCAATTTACAAAAGGAGGAGATGTTTTCTGATTTTAAGGGTAATTTAAAGGAAATCCTGTACCGTGAAGCCTGTGGCATATGAAGTTAGCAAGTGAACACAAAGCAGGGTCTTGTTACTGATTACCTCATGTAGCCACAAAATTCATACTTTGTTAACAGAAGAACAGAAACTTTCTTGAAAAGTGACAAAGTTACATTTTATCTTATCACATTCCTCTTGAAATCCAGCATAAATGAACCCATAGTCTTATGGTTAAAGTCTGTTATAAGTAATACACCCAGGGCTTAAGTGTGGATCTTCAATATATCCCATGACTACAGGGATCTTGTTATAGTAAACTAGAGTTAACAAAAATACACAGTGAAGAGCTCCAATCGCTCCAGGTCTGATAAAGAGTCACACCAGACTCGCATCATTAACTCTGTTTCTCTCTCCACAGATGTTGCCAGACTTGCTGAGCTTCTCCAAAATTCTCTGCATTCACAGCATCTGCAGTATTTTGCCTTTATTTGACTGTTGCTGCATCTGGGTGAAGAAACACATTGTAATCTCTCTCTGCTTATTAACTCAAAAATTATACTTGGCTTAATGCTGCATGTATGTTTCAATATTATTTCTGACGTTATGTGATATGGGAGTTGTTGCAGCAACAATATTTCAAAATCAGAAAAGCCAACAATTTTCACTTAATATATATCTCCTTACTAGTAGCAAGTAGCACCAGAAAAATTGCTTATTTTTCATTTAATGTTGCCAGAGTATTACTAGACCATAAAACTGCTTTCTCATTAGAGAGAGATGACGAGCGATAGTTTAACCTGAGAGTCACCACACTACATGGGAGGGGAAGAGGTTGAGAAAGAGAATCCTTCATAGTGACCTCAGCTAGTGTGGGAATTGAACACATACTGGTAGCATCATTAACCAGCCATCCAACCAACTGAGTTAAACCAGTCTTCCTTTTTTGCTTGTAGGATACAAGTGGACACTCTAGCCAGTTCAGTCGAGCTGCAAGTGGCTAAAATGATGTGATTACTTTGACTTTGGTCCACATATTACTTTGTATCGCTGCTATCGTGTGGGGCAAAGCCCTTTTTCAGATGCAATGCAAACTTTAGAGGTTTGAGCCACGGCCTTATTTATATTGTTACTTTCTACTGAGTTATGAGATACTATTAACATTGAAATGATAGTTTAAATATGCTATCAGAAAACATTATAAAATCAAGCATTTTGAAAACTGCCAGGCTCAATGCATCTTCTAAAATAGATAATCAGTGACAAAATTGCAAAACCATGAGTTGACAATCACCACACAGGTGTAAAAATTCTACATTCTTTATATCATCTGTAAGGCAAGATAGAGCTGCATTTCTTTAAGAAGTAATGTACAGAAACCTTATTCTTTCCAGAGGCTGCAGAGGTATGCTACTTGCTACAACAAAATCTACAGGAAGTAAAGGGAGTACAGAGGAACCTCGATTATCCAACGAGATAGGCGGGCACTATTTCATTTGGATAATTGATTATTTGGATAATTGATTTTAGCTTGAACAGGGAAAGCCACACTGATCTAATGCTATGCTCTACTGGAGAATATGTTTAAATCTACAATTTTAATGAGTCTGCCATTTAAACAAACCTATCTTTGCAGTCAGCAAATTACAGGATAAAATTAGAAGAACTAAATCCTTACCATGAAATCCCACCATTAAGCAAGGTCCTGAACTGCTTCTACGATTGCAAGACCATTTCCAGTATCCGTTTCCGGGAACTCAGTTTCTCAATAGAAAGACGGAACCCCTTTACGTTCTCGGCCTTTTTTTTTAAATGAATGGCCCAGTAAAGTGCCAAGAATACTATAAAATACTTACTTTTGTAAAGGGCTGTGTAACAACCCTTAGCTAAAAAATATCCAGTTGCGATGCTTGAGCTGCTTTTGTTTCTTTGTTTTTGCCAACATTTTCACATCTTCTTCAGTACAGGTAAATCGAATACAGTGCACTTACCACTTTGTATTGTTTTTGCGGGACCTTGAAATCTTCTTCGGATAATACAATACTTGGATAATCAAAATTCGGATAATTGAGGTTCCTCTGTATTCCAATGCTCCAGTTCTGGGGACATGGGTTCAAATCTCACTGTGGCAGATGGTGAAAGTTGATTCTAATAAAAAGTTAGCTTAATGGCAACTACGTAATTATTGTATAAACCAATCTGTTTCACCAATATCTAATCTTCAAGTGACTCTAGACCCAAATTAATGTGGTTAACTCTTAACTATTTTCCAGGAAATTAGGGGTGGAGCAATAAATGCTGGTTTAGCCATTTTATCCACATTCCATTAACAAATTTAAAAAACAGTCATGGCAAATAATGCATTGCAGATGAACACAAACCACCTTTGTGTGTTGCTTTGCTTTGCCACTAGCTCCTTCTCCATAGAAATTAGGGCATAGTTGGCAGCTTTTTCTTGCATTAAACAGGTAACAAAGAGCCACAATATGTGAAATAATGGTGGTTAAGCCAGAGATCTTGCACAACTTCGTTGATCCAGAACTGATGGGTCTGGTTGGCTCTTACAGCCAAAATGCAAGAACAGCCAAAGCATACAACAAATAAAATAAACTCCAAATGAAGTTGTCTGTCATTGGTCCATCCGTGAAAGGATATGTTATCATAGTTAATGGCTGTGAACTTACAAAAATAAATTATGAAGAAATCAAAATCCACTTGTTAAATCAGGCGGTGAATATATAAAAATATGTTAAGATACATGGCAAAATACATTAATTGTATTGCAGGCAAGGACTGCTGCATACAGTGATTGGCTGACTCCCTGAGCTTTGACTGACTTGTTTCTATTTCAGGCTGGGCTCAAGCCAGATAACCATCATGAGCTTTATTTGGCCTGGTCAGGCAAAGTCTTAAATTCCCTTTCTTTTGTAGTTTTCAGAATATAAGGATGCTATCTCTCATATAATGTCTTAGAAAAATATTGTTCTTTATGTCAAAGTAGTCATGCTATAAATATTACCATGATAAGTTGGAGAAGTTACAAATTAATAAAAACATTCTTCAAAACCTGGATGATGAACCAAAACTTGTTTAATTTACGATGAGGATACTACAATAGGGAACCGAAGAGTAATCATTTTAATAAAACTGTCCTGGCACAAAGTGACCCATCAATTTCAAACATTACATTTGTATACTTTGCATTTATTCATGTTTATCTAGCCACAGCGTCAATACAGTTACAATGACATTTTGGGCAAAATGCGCTGAAAGTTATTAAAAGCTGTTATTTAAATTTTCACTGCAATCTTTTATCCCTAATCACATGTCATTGCTGATTAAATGAAATATGGCACACTTTATAAATAAAGTAGTCCATCCAAATAAAGAAAAAGAGCAAGTGAGCTTATAAAAGTGAATAAAATGTATTTAGATATGTATCAATTGAGGTTGGAGAGGACCTGAATCAGAACCTCAGACTATGACTGATAACAGGAGTTGAATACATAAAGGGAATATATAAAGGAATATATAAAGGTTAGTTCTGTAACAGTAGGTCATATAGATTAGAAGTCTGGCTATAATAATTTAGTCAAACTCAATCTGAACTTATTTGAATAGGCTGTACTAAAGCATGTTTAAAATAAAACGCTATTCATTTATTGTGGCAAGTCTGTTTTGCAGTCGTATGTGATTAGAATGTAGGACTTAGGAGGAGGTTTAAACAACTTGGCTTTCAAGCCTGCTACACCTTTTAAGAAGAACAAAGAATAATACAGCACGGCAACAGGCCCTTTGGCCCTCAAAGCCTGCACTGCCACATGTTCCCCTTCCATACTAAAACTGTCTTCACTTACAGGATCCATATTCCTCCATTCCCTTCCTATTCATGTATTTGTCCAGGTGTTTCTTGATTGTTGCTGTTGTGTCTGCTTCCACCACCTCCTCTAGCAGCACGTTACAGGCACTCACCACCCTTTGTGTGACAATCTTGCCTCACACATCTCTTTTAAACCAAACTGTAACTTATTTCTGACTCACACTTTTTGTAAATTGCACATTGTCACATAGTGAAAACAATTTTTTTTGATGTATAGGAACTAAATACTACCTTAAAACAACCTTATGTGAAGAATGTTTTAAGGGAAATTATAAATGTCTGGAGAAGGGAAATGCTATCTTTGGTATTCAATGGTAGACTATCTCTGTCTTTTGAGCAGAATTTCACTTACAATATTTTGGATTTAGAATTTTATATCCACAGCCCACACAACAGCCAGTGTTTTAGAAGAATTTTTAACAACCCATTTTATCTAATTTATTGGTAGTATTTTGCATTTTCTGCCATAAGAGATATGAAGTCAACTGTACCTGAACACCAATCAAGATTACAACAAGGATAATGAGGCTTGGGTAATAGGTGCTGGTCGTGTTAGTGACACCCATATCCCATGAACAAAGTACAAAAAAAATGAAATATCACCAAAAATATCATATTTTGTGTTCTTTTGGTCACATAAGTTTGCAAAATTAAATATTTATTTGTGCAGATCTATTTTTTAAAACTCCTCTTCACATATCTGCATGTTAGGCTGTTTCTATATATTACTTAAATCCAATACATCAAAATCTTGTCTAGTCTGAGTACATAATCAGTTCAGCTGATTAACCAAGGTTTTCAATTGCTCTGTCTCTTCTTTCAGATACAACACAATCTTTCTGTGATAACCTAGTATGATCAATGAGGATGGGAGTAACACTATTTAAATAGGATTGTTGATCTAAAGTTATTCCAAACTGACTCTGCTTAATATCTAAACCAATACATTTAAGAGCTGCACAAGCTTGATGCCCAATTTTAAAATCAACTCTAGTCTTATTAATAACGCATTTCTTAAATTTGCAGTGCCACCCCATAACAAATCATCAACATGGATAATGTAAACTGCCTGGAAGTTTTCCTTTATGATACCAATAAAGTATTGTAGGTTCTACATTTAGTTGAACATAATCCTTTTTCTAGAAAAGCCGATCTCATCAAAAAAATGCCTCATGCATTTGTTTTCACAATTTTCCTTCTGCGTCTGCTGCCCCTTTGGATGGTTTCAGAAAATCAAAAGTCCGGTGAAGAATATTGTCTTGTGGAAAGGTGACTTTTGTATTGTTTCAACTTCACTACCATTGAATATGTGGCCAAAACAGCTATAACAATTTGTAAGATTATTTTCCCAACTGTGGTAGAGTCCACACTTCATAATCTTCATGAACTAGCTTCACCCTATAAGTGCCATGAGGATGGACTTTCTTACTATAAATCTACCTTTGTGACAAAGCTTATTATCCATTAGCTGATACCTCAGAATTGACTCCAAATTTTCTTTATCTAATTCCCTTTGTTTTGCTTTGCATGAGTTTGATATCAAGTTTATTGGTAGCAATTGAAGAGTTCTGCTATTAGTTCTGTTTCAAGGCTGTTCTGTGGCTCTTATTCCATTGTGTAATCTACTTAATAATCTATTCAAGCTATGACCTCCATTTGCATTTTATCTCTACTAGGCCTACACTGTGAGATAAGCCCTTTGTTTAACTTATTTTTAATTTACTTGCAGGATGAAGCTGTTGATAGCTGGACCAGCGTTTATTGTCCCTCCTCTATTTCCCTTGAGAAGATGGCAGTGAGCTGCACTCCATGTGCTATAGGTAGCCGCACACTACTGTTAAGGAGTAGTGCCATAAATTTGACCCAGCAACTCTAAAGGAACTGCAATATATTTCCAAGGCAGGATGCTGAGTGGCTTGGGGGGTGGTGGGGGTGGGGGTGGGGGGAAGGGGTAGATCTTGTGGGTGTTCATATTCCTATCTATCTGCTGTTTTTGTTGAGCTAAGTACAACATTATGGGTTTGAAAGGTGTTGCCTAAGAAACTTGGGTAAATTTCTGAAGTGCATCTTGTAGATGGTACACACTGCTAAGCATCTGTGATGGAAGGATTGAATGTTTGTTATCTGGTGTGTTCAAGTTGGGAAACTAATCTTACAAATTGTTATAGCTGTTTTGGCCACATATTCAATGGTAGTGAAGTTGAAACAATACAAAAGTCACCTTTCCACAAGACAATATTGTCTTTGATGGTGTCAAGCCTCTGTTGTGCTGGAGGTGCACTCATCCAGGTAATTCCAGGAGTCAGGAGGTGAATTACTCACTGCATGATTCCCAATTTCTGACCTGTTCTTGAAGCTACTGTATTTATACGGCTAATCTAGTACAGTTTCTGGTCAATATCATCAGCAAACATCTCCACTTCTGACCTTATGATGATGGAGAGATCATTAATGAAACAACTCAAGACGCTTGGGCCTAGGACACTGCCCTGGGCAATTCCTGCAGAGATATCCCAGAGCTGAGATGACTGACATTTGACTACTAGCTAACTGTATGATCTTCCTATGGCATATATTGGTTTTTTGAGTCGAGACTGTCAGTTCCCTGTCCACTATCAGTTCTTGTACCACACTTTCTACTCTTTAAGCCCATTCTGCCAATTTATGGATTTTTCTCCTTGACTATCATCTTGAATATCAAATCTATAATTAAAGTTACTAGAAGCCTCACTTTCACATTCCACTATTGCCACATGTCATTCTTTTAACCTTTGTGGAATATATGTCATCTACTGAGCTGGTCTGGGTACTTGACCTTTGGATATGATAGCTCTGTCCAGTGTGTTGTAGTTAGTTATATTTACCATCATTCTTGATCCACCTCATTCTCTTCCTCCAGACTTTCACCACACAATATGAGCAATTGCAGAATAAGGTATCTTGTTTACTTCCATCAGCTGCTTATAGTCTGAGATCTTTTATTGAATTCCACTGAATCATGAGGAATGATCTGAATAATTTGATTGGCATCCTTGATAATTGCTGTTGAACCATCATAAGTTATTATCTATGCAGATCCTTTCCATTCCATGTGACTCGCTATCTTATACACAGCTAATCTCATGAATTAAATCCTGTTTTAGATGGTCTAGTACAATGCCTGACAGCTCTTTGAATTTTCTCTGAGACTTCAACCATCCTGAATGCTCATCTCCGTAAATGTAAATGCATTCAAATGTGTAAACAAAAATGAAATAATTAGTAACTAACAGAGTAACAAGCAATTAGGTAATACAAAAATCTTTTGGGATTTAGCACAAAGTCTAATCAAATGTGGCTATATCTTCCAAACAACTGGAGTGAATTTTTTGCATGACCTGACTAAACCAGGTCAGTTGTCAATGCGCAGTCTGGTTGATCAGCTAAGAGTTTGACATGTCACCGATAATCCACGACACTTTGCACAGAATTCATTGCAGAAAGTGGGTTCAGCTGAAATATTTAAACAGGGATATTTATGGTTTTGCAGGCCTCTGAACTCATGAGTGATAAATCCTCCTCCATTGTCAGTCAGAAACCGAATCATCAAGGAACATTGGATTTGTTTTGTCCTTACTTCCTTATTTGTTGGAATATATCTTGACTATGCCATACTATCTATCCCTTCTTTAAAGGTAGCTCACTTTTTAGTGATCATTTTCTTGTTAAGCTTTGCTTCCACTTTATTTTGTCCTGATTCAGTTTCATCTCACTGATGTTTGCTTTCTAGTGGTTAATTATTTGCACTCTGGATTGTTCCTTGCCGTTTTCTGTAATCAACCAAAACCTTAAGATGATCACTAAACCCTAAATTTCTAATGATAGTGGATTCATTTGGCTCATCTCATTTCCAAGCACCAGGACTGCATAACATTCTAAGAACTCTCTCCCCTCTTAGTTAGCCAACTACTGCTCCAGTCTATTTTTGGATAATTCATATGTCCCATTATCACAACTCTGTAATTCTTGCAGCATTCAGTGATTTCCTTGTAAAGTTGCTCCTCTATATATTTATCTGTTTCTTCATTTTTTATTCATTAGTTGGGAAATCAACAGGCACTTAAGATCATGACTCCACCCCCATTCCCCCTACCACCACGCCCACTCCAGTTACAGGCTCTGCCCCCATTCCCAGCTGCACACCCACACCAGGTCCTAGCACCCAGCCCTGCCGAGTTTTCACCATCCCCCCCAGACCTCCCCCTTACAGAGGATGAATGATCAGTCCTCAGCAAAGGCCTTACCTTCATCCCCCTCTGTCCACGCATCAATGAATTTAATACACGCCGTGATGTCGAACACTTCTTCCGCCGCCTCTGCCTCCGAGTTTACTTTTACAATCAGGACTCCCGTCCTCCTTCCAAGAACCCCTTCACTCACGTCCAACACACTCCATCCACCTGGACACCCTGCGCTGGCCTATTACCTGCCCTCGATCTTTTCATTTCCACCTGCCGCTGAGACATTAACCGCCTCAACCTGTCTACCCACCTCCCCCCATCCAACCTCTCACCCTCTCAACGCACAGCCCTCCACTCCCTCTGCTCCAATCCCAACCTCACAATCAAGCCAGCAGATAAAGGGGGTGCACTGACCTCTACACAGCTGAAGCCAGACGCCAACTTGAAGACACCTCTTCCTACCGCCCCCTCAACCATGGCCCCACCCCCCCACCACCAAACCATCATCTCCAAGACCATACAAAACCTCATCACCTCAGGAGATATCCCACCCACAGCTTCCAACCTTATAGTCTGGGAACCCCGCACCGCCCGGTTCTACCTCCTTCCCAAGATCCACAAGCTCCTTCCCAAGATCCACAAGCCTGACCAGCCTGGCTGACCCATTGTTTCAGCATGCTCCTGCCCCACCAATCTCATCTCCACCTACCTCGACACTATCCTATCCCCCAGTCCAGGAACTCCCCACATACTTTCGAGACACCACCCACACCCTCCACTTCCTCCAAGACTTCTGTTTCCCTGGCCCCCAACGCCTCATCTTCACCACGGATATCCAATCCCTCTACACCTCCAACCACCATGACCAGGGCCTCCAAACCCTCCATTTCTTCCTCTCCCAACATCCCCGACTGTACTCTTCCCCGAGACTCTCATTCGTTTGGCTGAACTGGTCCTCACCCTTAACAATTTCTCCTTCGAATCCTCTCACTTCCTCTAGATCAAAGGGGTAGCCATGGGCACCCGTATGGGCCCCAGCTACGCCTGTCTCTTTGTCGGCTACGTAGAACAGTCCATCTTCTGTAGTTACACTGGCACCACTCCCCACCTCTTCCTCCACTACATTGATGACTGCGTTGGCGCCACTTCGTGCTCCCGCAAGGTTGTTGAACAATTCATCCACTTCACCAACACATTCCACCCCGACCTTAAATTCACCCTGGACCATCTCTGACACCTCCCTCCCCTTCCTGGACCTCTCCATCTCCATTAATGACGACCAACTTGACACCGACATTTTTTACAAACCCACCAACCCCCACAGCTACCTGAATTACACCTCTTCCCACCCTACCTCCTGCAAAAATGCCATCCCGTATTCCCAATTCATCCGCCTCCGCCGTATCTGCTCCCAGGAGGACCAGTTCCACCACAGAACACACCAGATGGCCTCCTTCTTTAGAGACCGCAATTTCCCTTCCCACGTGGTTAAAGATGCCCTCCAACACATCTCGTCCACATCCCGCACCTCCGCCCTCACACCCAACCCCTCCAACCGCAACAAGGACAAAACGTTCCTGGTGCTCACCTTCCATCCTACCAACCTTCGCATAAACCAAATCATCCGCCGACATTTCCGCCACCTCCAAACAGACCCCACCACCAGGGATATATTTCCCTCCCCACCCCTCTCCGCCTCCCGCAAAGACCGTTCCC
>NC_057713.1:61534147-61542891 GCF_004010195.1 Chiloscyllium plagiosum
TGACCTATCACCTCCATCCCTACCCCCATTCACCTATTGTACTATATGCTACTTTGTCCCTACCCCCACCCCCCCTCTCATTTATCTCTCCACTCTGCAGGCTCCATGCATCTATTCCTGATGAAGTGCTTTTGCCCGAAACGTCGATTTTCCTGCTCTTCAGATGCTGCCTGACCTGCTGTGTTTTTCCAGAATCACTCTAATCCAGAATCGGGTTTCCAGCACCTGCAGTCCTCGTTTTTACATAGTTAAGGTCACAACATAACTTACCAGTAACGCAGAGTAGGATTTTGATATGCTGAGATGAAAGCTCAGTTGTTCAAACATATAAGTACTAGAAACCTCCAAAACAAGCGAAAGATTTTTACCTCTAAGATTCTAACTTTAACTAGCAGCTCAGAAGACCATTTTTTGATGTTTACAGCTGAGAAAGATGTCAGAGAATGGTCTTGTTTTTTGCTTGCTGTGGAACAGCAGTTTGGACAACATTGACTCTCTCTCTCTCTATCTCTATCTCTTACACGCACAGTATAGCATTTTCCCATTTCTTTCTTAAGTTGTGTGGCGAAGCATGTTCAGTTGCCCCCTCCTCAATGGGTGAGATAACACATTAAGAGGTCTCAACATCGACAATCTAGGTCACCTAGCTTGGAGGCTGCTAGGTCATAAAGTCCATCAGTCAAGGCTTTCTCCTCAAAGGACTCAGTTGTGAGAAAGGAAGTAACCCTCTATTTTCTTGTCATGATGCAGGGGATGGCTTTCAGGTGCCACACCCTCTTGCCTCCCATCAGTGTCACCAACTGACCCCAACTGAAACAATTGGAGCCACCTACCCACAGTGGCAAGTTACACTTTCCTAATCAGGAAATTAGTTCTTTTCTCATCCACCAGGTAGGAAGTGGTCAGGGGGCTGGCATGTTAAGGTCCTTGAATGACAATTAATTGACCACTTTAAAGCCTTAATTTCTGTAAGTTGACAAAATACTCAATGGACATTCTTACCAGTACTAAATTGCTAAGGTAGTGAGCAGAGTTTGAGCTTCTCTCCAGGGTCAACATGGCTCATTATTTTCTTTCTCATCACCTCTCTCACTAATTTCAAGCAGGTGAAAATCATGCTTATACACTCTATCTAGTCAGTTAAAGAGAATGAAACACCTAAAGTTTAGGTACTAACATGTAAACCCTGCAGCAAAGAAAGTTGGCACATGACATATATCACAAGTGATTTTAGCCTTCATTAGCAGCAAGGTCAGATACATTATGTTGTATGGAATGTGATAATGAATTGATTGAATCTTTGCATATGACTGACCAATGATGTTGGACATAACAAAACATCTGGTGTATGGTAGTCCCATGACTTTTGAAAAATGTTAATACCATTTTATTTAAGCTAGCTTAGAGTACTTTCAAAACAGCAAGTATGAGAATCTATTATTAATATGTTACTGCATTCTTAACAATATTGTTTTCTAATGACGAATTATCAATATTAAAAATCTGCCTAAGATGCGTCTCTATAAATTACAGCACTTAGCCACTCACAAAATATTCAATACAATGGATGTTTGAAATTTTCACATGAATATTTAACATGACTGTTCATTCTATAAATGGAAAATGTTTCCAGGCCCATTAGTAAATCAACGGGCAGTTAACGTGAAGTTCTAGAAGAGCCCCAAATCATCTCTATAATGATAGTGGAGCCAATGTTCCAGATCATCTTTGTGCTCAACTTTTCGAATGTGATTTTCACACTGGTGAATAGCTAATTGATAAGCCTCGTTAGCATCAGAAAATCTTAGGGAACAGAATGCACATCATTCTCTGAGGACACTTCACCCTGCTCCCACTCTCCCTCCTATCTCCAGTGTGAGATTATAACTGACACGGCAAAAGAGGTCAAAGTCTATGTTGTGCAGCCTTGCCATCTTAGGTAGTGGTGACAGCAACTGAGAATGTGTTTTTTATGTTTCAAGTGGGAGTATGATATCTAATTCTATCACAACTATGCGAGAAACCCTCACCTGTTCATCATCTGCGTTCAAGGATCCTTCCAGCCTGTCAAGCTCAAGGTCTCCACCTTTACAGCAGTCAAGGTGCCTATAACTGTAAAGTCTGTCTTAGTGTTCAGTATCCCTCTGGAGTTCTGTGCTTCCTTCTGTTGCAAAGAGAGTTGTGAATGTGATAATGGAGAAAGGTGGAATCAAGACATTTGTGCAGGATGTCTATGAGGGTCCCTTTGAATGGAAATGCTTTCATTGACATGTGTAAGTTGTTGTCACACCTACACTTTGCTTTGGTTTGGCAACCTGGAGATGTAATCCTGATATAACGGTTATTCTAAACAATCTTCAAAAACCCTTCTGTAGCAAAGATCAGATTCCCAATCTACTGGCTGCTTCCTCACTACCCCCACTCCATTCTCTACTGTGAGCTAATTGATTCTGTGATGTAAGACTTATCTAATTAGTCCCATTCTTTTTCTAAATCCCTTCACATTTTTTTGCTTCAAATATGCATCAAGTTCCCTTTCTTAAGTAATTATTTCAATTTCTTTCCACATCCCTTTCAAGCTGCAAATTTCAGGTCATGCACTTGCATCGTATTTTCACAGTTCTGAAGTGATGCTTTAATTGTTCCAATTTAAAGCCACACAGAATCATAAGCAGACAGGTAGGAGGCTGGAAGAACACAGCAGACCAGGCAACATCAGAGGTGGAGAAGTCAACATTTCGGGTGTTACCCTTCTTCAGGACTGGGAAAGGATTACACCCGAAACATCGACTTCCCCACCTCCTGATGCTGCTGCGTTCTTCCAGCCTCCTGCCTATCTACTAAGGACACCAGCATCTGCAGTTATTTTTCTGTCTAACATAGAATCATAAGGACAACTATTTTATAAGTTGTAAAGCTCCTAAAGAGAATTTCTACAGGATAATGGCACAGTAAAAGGTCAGTTTAGAATATTTGATATATGATGACATTTTCTGCTATGCAGGTAATGATTTCTAAATCATGCTGAATTTCTGTTGCAAAAATCATGCATTTCTTAATCTTTATTGTTATTTATTTTTCCTTACATGACATTGATCAATTCCCTACCCAAGGATTTTTCTCAGAATGAAAGATTTGTTCTCAACCCCCTAAACATCAACATTATCAACTTGTCTCTAGATATTGTCTTTGCTAACAAGAGTGGCTCTTGTCCAATGTTCCTTTTCTTTCCAAACACACTGTTAAGATCCTCCAATCTTTCTGACTACTTTTGGTCAAAGCTTGCAGACAATATCTGCACCACCATTGATCATTTCCCTTGGTGTCTCTACTACTTTGACATATCCTCCTTCAGTACATCTCTTTCAAATGCTACTTCCTTGAGTCTGCTTGCTTCGGATGGCACTTTTACTTAATGAATCACAGACATTATCTTGCTTGAAAAAATTTTCTTCCTGAGCCACATGCCCACAGCTTATACATTCCAGAGTTCCTTCCTTGGAGTTGCCTTCATCATCATTTGCATGATATCCCTTTATGATGTTATTCACAAGCATGGGGCTAATGTTCTCATTTTCATTAAGGACATCTGGTTCTGCCTTACCATCTCCCAATTGACCACCAGCTACCATTGTCTCTTATTGTCTTTTCAAAGAACATCTTCCATTTGAACATCTTCCAGCAAAAGTATGCCACTCTCAAGCCAATGCATGCAGTAATATGCTTCTGGCTCAAATATATTTCCGAGTAACTTTTTTTCCTGCTGGCTCCTCTATGTCTGCCAATCATATACCGCAAGTCATTCATATTGTACTAAACTGAAAATATACTGCAATCACATTGGCAGAGGCTGTCATCATTGACAGTAACTCTACATGGAGCCAGGTTACAAATGGATTCCTGACGGTTTCTTTTGAGATCTTGCAGTTCATCATCTTTGTAAACAATTTGGATTAGTATATAATGGAACCATTCACATGCTTGCAGTTGAGAATTTAGATCAAATAAACAAGTCACAGGCCAACATAAATAAATAGAGGAATGGACCAGTATGAAGTAGATGCTCTTTGATAGAGAATACGTGCAGCTATTATACATTTGGATTTGAGAAAATCCAGGCATGTACACACATTTGGAGTGCTTGCTAAAGATTGTGGAATGTGAAAGGGCCCTCACGATCATCACTGAGGACCCACAAGCTGTGTGACAAGGCCACTGGAATGGTATGCAGGCTCTTAGATTGTATGACTAGACATATAGAATATAAAACTAAAACATACAAGTGCACAAATTAGGAGCAGGAGTAAGCCATCCAAGTCCTTTCAGCTCTCTGCCATTCATTAAAATAAAAGCTGATCTGATTGTTATCTTGACCTAAATTTCCATCTACTCCTGATAACCTTTCAACCTCTTGTCTAACACAAATCTATCTACCTGTGCCTTAAAAGTTTTCAAAGACTCTTTTGCAGACAGCACCAAGGTCTCATGACCCTATGACAGAAAAAAATATTCATCTCATTTCTGTTTAAAATGGGTGATCCCTGATTTAAATAGTGGCCTCTAGTTCTAGATTCTTCCATATGATGAAAGGTCCTCTTCAGATCTACCCTGTCAAGACTCCACAAGCTGTAATATGTTTTAATTATGCCACCTCTTGCCCTCCTATACCCTAGAACATACATGTTCTAGCCTATCCAACTTTTTCTCATAAGTCAACTCTGTCATTAAAAGTTCTGGTCTGGTAAAACATCAATTCTTTTACATCCTGTTTTCAATAAATTGGTGTAATACTGTGCACAATACTCCAAATGTAGTCACACTAGTGCCCTGTATAACTGAAACAGAGCTACCTTGCTTTTGGAATCAATCCCCTTTATAATAATTAATGGCATTCCATTATGGTATGAAGTTGAAGGTGTGTTGTACCTTTAAGAGAGAATGAATGCTGTTTTGCACTGAGAGCTTACAAGCACCTGTCATATGACTAGCTAGCAGTTTCAGAGTGTACTGGAAAATTGAAAATATGTAACAGTTAGCTATGAAATAGGTACAGGGTCAAGATTAGAGTGGTGCTGGAAAAGCACAGTAGGTCAGGCAGCATCCAAGGAGCAGGAAAAATCGATATTTTGGGCAAAAGCCCTTCATCAGGAGCAGGTACATGAGTGGGTTGCTGTTTTGACAATAATTTGAATTTAACCAATCAGCTTAAATTATGCCCCAGGATGATAAAACCCAATTGAGTTTGAATTATTGTTTTTGCCAACCTCAAATCAATGAGATGATCTGATGTTTGGGGTACAAAGCAGCAGGCTTTTTGAAAGTTAGACAGAGAGTAACTGCCATCTAGAGAGACTGCCATTCAGAACACTCTCTATCAAAGGTACCTTTTTCACATGAAACTTCTGTGCAATTAAAGACAAAAGACAACCCAGGGAGACAGATCTTTAGCCGAAAGAAGAAGGACACCGGAGATGACAGCTGTTGTGTGATTTTGAAATTAAGTTGATGTAATTTTAATATGGGTCTTTATGGGAACAATATATTGTTATAGAGTTGGTGTTAGATAACAAACATTAAGAGAAAGGAGGCTTAGAGTTGTAAATAGTTGGTGTTTAATGTTCACTTTTAGAGTTAAGGAATAAATTGATACTGTTTTTCTTAACATAGTAGAATTTTAGAGTTCTTTGTCACTCATACTTTAACAGATTATGAGGTGAGGTGAGCTTTTTCTGGGTGTTTGGTTTAATTAACAGAAGGGTTCACTGCCATGTCGTAACAATTAGCTTGCTTAATAACTTGCTGTATTTGCGTACTAGCCTTCTATTATTTATGCAACAGGACATCCCTATCCCTTTGTACCCCAGACTCTGTCATCTCTCACCATTTAGATGATACGCTTCTTTTTTATTCTTGCTACCCAAATGGACAATTTTCCCATATTGTACTTCATTTGCTACATCTTTGACCATTCCCTTAAACCATCTGTACCCTTTTGAAGCTTCTTAATGTCTCCTTCACAGCCTACTTATCTTGCTATTTTTGTGTCATCATAAAGCTTGGCAACAATACTTTCAATCTCTTCATTCAAGTCATGTTTACAATATTAACGTCCAGGAACTGATCTCTGTGGCACACCACTCATTATACCTTACCAATCTGAAAAAGACCCATTTATGTCCACTCTCTGCTTGCTGGTGGCCAATTAATCTTTTATCCTTTACCCCCTACACCATGGGCTTTTACTTTCTGCACTGGCCTTTGATTTGGCAACTTTCCAAATGCCTTCTGGAAATTTAAGTACAATGAATCCAGTTCCTCTTTATCCACAACATGCGCTACTCCCTCACAGAACTTAAATAGATTAGTCAAAGACAACTCCTCTTTCACAAAACTATTTTTTCTCTGTCTGATTTTCATCTGTAACTTCTTTAAGAATAACATCTAATGTTCTCCTGTAAAAAATATTAAGCTAGCTGGCCTGTAGCCTCTGCATTCTGTCTCTCTCACTTTTTGAAAATAGTGTTACTTTCATTTTCTTTCAAATCTTTCAAAGGGTTCAACCTCAACCTGAGAAAATCGATACATCAACTATTTCATAAGCCACTCCTTTTCAGAACCGAGGATGAAGACCATGAAGACCCTAGCACTTAGCAGTCCACAGCTCCAACAATGTACTCAATATTCCTGGTAATATTGCTTCTCCCTCCTTTCCGTTTCTGAATTGATTGATGCTTCTAGGATGTTACTTGAATCCTCTATCATGAAGACTGATGCAAAATACCTGTTTCGTTCATCTGCCAATTCCTTATTTTCCATCATCATTATCTAGACTCACTTGTATGGGTCCAATGCTTGCTTTTAACACTTTTCTTTCTAAAATATTGATAGAAATGATCCATTTTTTACATTCCTTGCTAGCTTTCTCTGAGACTGAAATTTTTCCTTCTTCATTTTTTTCGGACATTCTTTACTTTTTATATAATCAGCCTAATCTTCTGACCTTCCCCCTGCTCCATTAAATTTTTACTTTCTTTTAGTTTGCTACCACCTTCAATATTTCTAGTTAAACAAGGACGTTTGAACTGTGTCTTGGAATTTTTCTTGCTTGTTCAAATATATCTATTCTAGCATTCTGAATGAGCCCCATTTCTTAATCCGTTGCCAATTCACTTTCCCCAGTTTCATGACTCATGATGCTCCTTATTTAATTTTTTTTAAGAAGTCTCAAACTTACTCCTCTCACCTCCAAACTGAATTTAAAGTTCAATCATATTGTGTTCCCTGCTCTTTAGGGGTGCCCTCACTTAAAGATTGTTAAGTAATTCTATATTATTTCATAATACCAGGTCGAATATAATTTGCTCTCTCATTGACTCCAGAAAATTCTGTTTTAAGCAATTGCCCTGAAAATACTCTATGAACTCCTCATCTAGTCTACCTTGGCTGATTTGATTTTTCCAGTCTATTTATACATTAAAATCTTCCATAAGCATTGCCATTAGTTTCTGACATGCTTCTATTATTTCCTCCTTTATGTTTCACTCATCAATGTGGTTATTGTTAGGGGTCCTGCACATCACTTCCATAAGTGACTTCTCACTTTTATCATTTACCCAAATTGATTCCACATTGTGTTTTCTTGAAATTAGTCCATCCCTCTCTATTGTGCCAACGCATCATTAACTAATAGAGCTAACCTTCCACCTCTTCCTCTACTTTCAATACTTATATCCATGACTCCATTTAGTCTACAGCTGGTCATAACCAAACTTAAAATATATGGAAGAGGTATCAAGATTTAGAGAAAGTACAGAGGAGGACAACTAAAATGAAAGTTATCAGATCATAAATGATAACCTTGAGATATTTTTATCTGACAGACACAGACTTGAGCTTCTTAAAATATGGAGGGGAATCGTGCTGCTTAGTTGAATTGGCTACAGAGAAGAATAGCAGAACAAAGAGATGTGCACATAAACTATGTAGACAAAGAGTTAGATTGGATGTTAGGAAATATTTCTTTTTACACATACATTGCAGATGAGAACTATATCCCTGCATGTCTATCTTCTAACATCATCTTAATTTATCTCCCTATGGTCAAGTGCTGCTTAGATTTGACCTGCGATGATCCTTCAGTATTCTTGGCATTCTGATCTTGATTTTAAACCCACCTTATCCTCAAAGGCAAGAGAGGATTGAGGGGAGGAAAAATTAAAATATTGTGACGGAGAAACTGAGCACTAACAAGACCTGATTCCCAAATATTTTTTTTTTACATATGTAGAAATCAGATTGTGTGTGTGGCTGTATCAAAATTACAAGTCCGAATTAGCATTCCAAGTAAAGCAGTAAGACCACAATTTCCAATATATGGAAGGTAAGGGAAAGGTCAGATCTTTGGAATTATAATATACTGATTTACTGATAGCTCCATCATGGTAAGTGACTCCTTTAGCATGCTTCCACAATATCTCAAATATCGTCCATCCCAGGTGTAAACTTCAGCCTCCTTTCTGCTATCCTCCAAATTGATGACTTTCTTCCTGCTAGTCCTCACAATCTAAAAATGCCTTCCAATTTCCCCTCCCAAAACTCCCCTACACGCTGCATCTCAAAACTATGCCAAAGCTCTGAATCTCAAATCTCTCCACCCTCCTAATCCAAAAACACATCCATCCTCCTCATCCTAAACCACCCCTCCCTTCCCAATTCCAAACCAACCCCCCCTTCCCCTCCCCACA
>NC_057713.1:61542898-61574552 GCF_004010195.1 Chiloscyllium plagiosum
AGCCCCATCATTCTAGCCTCAAACCACTCCCATCCTACCGATTTTAACTTCTCCACTCTCCTGATCCCAAACCTCCCTAACTGTCTCATTCTCAAATTTCCCCAGTTTTCTCCATCCTCCTGGTCCGAAATATTCCTGACCTCTCCTAGGAACATCAGACTTTGGAGCAGGAGGAAGCTATTTGGGCCTTTGAGCCTGCTCTGGCACTGTAGTTGTCTCTACTTAACTTGCTACTCACAACTGAGGTGTGTCAACAATCTACAAATGCTGTTTTAAATAAATTTAATGACACAGTCTCCATTGCTTTCCAAGAAGGAGAATTGCACAGTCTAATGACATTCTCTTCATCTCCATCATGTCCACCTTGTCACCCTGATCTCAAATCTAACTCTCCCAATTTTAGACTTCCCAGTCCTATTGGACTCAAATGTTCCCTTGTTCATCCAATCTGCAGCCTCTACCCAGACCTTAAAATCCCTCTTCCCAACCATTGCTACCTGGGTGCTATTATTGTTTCTCTGATGTGACCTTTTAATATAACATCTAACATTATAAACAAGTCCTCATCTTTGCTAAGTTCTTTTTCAGATTTTGGATTTCAAGCACCCTCCAAGGATCATTAATATCTAATTTTCAATTTCATTCCCAACTTGATTCAATCCCAACATAAGTTCTAGAGGGTCACTGGCATCTATGAAGAGTCATTACCTTCAGGAAGTGAAGTGGGGAAACTGGATTACAAAGAATGAACTATTAATAGTTGATAGAATATGTTAGCCTAATTCTATAATGATAATTTCAACATTGTATAAATCAATACAAGAATGTTTGGGAAACCCTTTGTTTTGATTCTAACTTTGTTGCACCAAATAATAGAATATTTATTTTTAAATATTTGTGTTTATCTCCTGTCATGCTATTTATGCATGATTTTCTTTGCATATCTTTCATTGCTTCTTTTTATCCACTCTTTTGCTAGAAAGTGTTTCAGGTATAAGTGCATGCTTTCACTGTTTTATCATCTTTACATTATTATACAAACTTTGAATTATTATACCATGCATTCCATGGATTAATTGTCAGCAACCACCCAGGTTTGTGCAAACACTGGTTTGAACAGGTTGCAGACCACAATCTTCCCACACCACACCAAAAATGGAGCCTGCTACAGCATGCAGAAGATATCTGACAGATTCCAGTGTTTTGTAATTAGTTTTAACACGGTGGCCTAGACAACAGGTTCATTCATTACTGATTTGCTTTGTTATTTTCAGTGCTCCAACCCAGGTATTTGTTTATTGAATGTTACTTCTACTGCTGAAACTTCTAACGCTGAAATATAGCTTATGTGACAAATCTACATTGGCTAAAAGCATTCCACATTACAATTTAAACCCAGTCTTACTAAATTGCTTATATCAGAGTAAGCTGTCAAGAATTTCATCTTAGTTCGTCATGACAACATTCTTGGTCTTTTGTTACATTGCATGTAGCTTTACAAATTAGCAAAAAGTTCTCAGAAATCCACGGAAATGAAACAATTGGGTGAGTTCTATAGCAAAAACTTACAAGTGGACAGAAAAGAATTATATCCCTGTTTTACTTAACTTGCTAACATCCAGATGGCATAAATCTTTTGTTTACAGGACATTGGACTTAGTAGCAGGATTAGGCCATTTGACCTTTTTGAACCTTCTCAACCATTCAATAAGGTTATGGCTCATCTGATCATGGTTTCAACTTCACTTTCCTGTTTGATCCCCAATACCCTCAGTCTCTTCTGTATCAAAAATTGATCTAACTCAATCTTGAATGAATTCAATGATCCACTGTTTTCTGGGAAAGAGAGTTCCACAAACTAATGAAACTCTGTCAGAAAAAGGGTGCATGCAAGTTAACTATATTGATGGTAATCATGAATTGAGTGATAAATAACCGATTTTGATAAACACGTACTGCAGCAGTCATGCTGCCAGGCCTGCTGAATGTTTCCAACATTTTCTATTTGTATTTCAGATTGTCAACATCCACAGTCCATAGCCAGAAAAGGCAAGGAAAATCAGGTTGCTTTTTTTTGTTGAAATATTAAAGGTGATCAGCTGGATTTACACTGGGATTTCTATTGAACAGCAAAACTACAAGTTAGTACAAGCTGGAGCAATTTGAGACTATTGCTTCAGCATAAAATTCCAAAACCACTTTGACAGCAAGTTTATTGCACTTGCCTTGAATCACTGGTAAAACTGAAAAATCTTCACACTGTAGAACAACTAATACATGCATTGTTGGATTCAACTACAGTCAACTGGAGTTGTTTTTGTTTAACGTATATTGTAACATGCATATTTCAATATGAGTTTAAAAAGGGTGGTTAAATAAAGCAGGTGTAACAGGTTTTAACCAAGCACATTACTGTGCACTAACTCTAGCCTCAAGAATTTGTACAAAAAGTTCACTCTCACTTTAAGTACTGCTTGAACACTTGGATGTAATGCAGTGTGGAAGCATTATGTTTTGTGAAACAAGAAGCAGAATTATAAGCGCAACAGAATAATATTTTCATAAATATCAGTAACCAACTCAAAAAGAGAATATTTAACAAAATGAGGAAACCACAACTTCACTATTATAAAATTCCGAAGTATAGAGATTTAGGTGTTCTTGTGCATAAATCACTGAAAGTTAGTATACATAATCAAGAAAGCTAATGAGATTCTATCCTTTATTATGAAAGGAATTAAACATAAATTTGAAGATGATATACTTCAGTTATATGGGGTAATGGTGTGAGTGCATCTTGAATCCTGGGTACAGATTCTTGGTAGTCTAGATGAGCAGAGAGATTTCTGTGTCCAGGCACTTAGATCCTCGAAAGTTGCCACCCAGGTTGATAGGGTAGTTAAGAAGGCTGATGGTGTGTTCGCTTTTATTGGTAGAGTGATTGAGTTTCAGGACCATGAGGTCATGCTGCAGCTATACAAAATGCTGGTGCGACCACATCTGGAGCATTGCGTACAGGTCTGGTCACTGCATTTTTGAAAGGATGTGGAAGTTTTGAAAAGAGTTCAGAGGAAATTTACTAGGATGTTGACTGGTATAAAGGGAAGGTCTTATGAGGAAAAGTTGAGGGACTTAAGACTGTTTTCATTAGAGAGAAGAAGATTAAGAAGTGACTTTATTGAGACATATAAAGATAATCAGAGGATTAGATAGGTTGGATAGTGAGAGCCTTTTTCCTCAGATGGTGTTGGCTAGCATGAGGGGACATAGCTTTAAATTGGGGGGTGCAAGATATAGGACAGATGTCAGAGGTAGATTCTTTACTCAAAAAGTAGTGGGGACGTGGAATGCACTGTCTGCAGCAGTAGTAGACTTTCCAACTTTAAGGCATTTAAATGGTTATTGAATAGGCATATGGATGAAAATGGAATAGTGTAGGTTAGATGGGCTTCAGATTGGTTCCACAGGTCGGTGCAACATCGAGGGCTGAAGGGCCTGTACTGCACTGTAATGTTCTGTGTTCTGTGTGTTCTGTGTACAATATTTTTGTCTCCTTATTTAAGAAAAGTTGCAAATGCATTGAAGATGGTTCAGAGGAGGTATTCTTTATTGATATACAGGATGTGCACTCTGTCTTATGAGGAATAGGTGGACAGGCTGGGTTTAGTTCCACTGGAGTTTTGATAGGTGACAGCTGACTTGATTGAAGAGTGTAAGATCCTGAATGGTCTCGACGAGATGGATGTGGAAAGGCTGTTTCTGCCTGTGAGTCAGACCAAAACTAAAGGGCACTGTTCTAAAATTTTAGGACAGCGATGAAGTGCAATTCTTTCTCTCAGAGGGCTGTGTGACTTTGGGATTCTCTAGTTTAAAAAGAAGTTGTTGAATGTGTTTAATTCAGAGATGAGTAGATTCTTGCTCAGCAGAGGAATCAAAGTTTGTTTGGTGTATGTTGATATGTGGACTTCAAAACACAAGCACATCAAACAAGACCTAATAGATGGTGCAATGGATTAGAGGGACCAAGTGGTCTACTTACCTTATTTTATATACTTGCATGTTTAGAGGCGCATGTAATGTTTCCTTATTTAATTTTAAGGTAATTTAAGCATCATGCTCTAAAGTAAGTCACCCGTCACCACTTTTCTATTCCTAAAAATAAGCATGTTTTGAAAGTGAATGCAAGAATCTTGACATGGTAATTAAAACATAGAACAGTCCAGCCCTTTCACTCATCATGTTTATGCCGATCGTGATGGTATTCCAAACTAATTCATTTGCATGCATATAGTCCACACCTCTGTATTCTCTGCCTGTTCATAGATTTAGATTAGAGTGGTGCTGGAAAAGCACAGTAGGTCAGGCAGCATCGAAGGAACAGGAAAGTCGACGTTTCGGGCAAAAGCCCTTCATCAGGAATGAAAGCTGCCTCGGATGCTGCCTGACCTGCTGTGCTTTTCCAACACCACTCTAATCTAGACTCTGATCTCTAACATCTGCAGTCCTCACTTTTGCCCTGTTTATATGTTTGTCTACGTGCTGTTAAATTTTGCTATTGTATCTGTTTCTGATTCCTTGGCAGCCTGTTCCAGGCACCTACCATCTTCTGTGAAAAATGTTCCTCGCACATCTCCTTTAAATGTTCCCCATCACTGTATACTACTCCCTCTAGTATTTGACATTTCCAATTTGGGAAAAAGAATCCAACTATCCGACTTTTCCATGCCTCTCATAATTTTATATAGTTCTATTAGGTCGCGCTATATCTTCTAACACTGTAGTGGAAACAATCCAAGTTTGTCCAACCTCTCCTTATAGCCAATACATTCCAATCCAGGCAACATCCTGGTAAACTTCTTCTGCACCCTCTCCACAGTCTCCACGTCTTTGTCAAAGTGCAATGACCAGAACTGTGCACAGTTCTCCAAATTTGGCCTGACCAAAATCTTATACTTTTGCAACATGACTTGCTAACTTGTATACTCAATGCCCTGATTGATGAAGGCAAGCATACAGTAAGCTTTCTTTACTACCCTATCCATTTCTGTTGCCACTGTCAGGGGGCTATGAATTTAGACCCAAAACTTCCTCTGTTTTTCAATAACTCCTAACAGTTTGGCCATTTACTGTATACTTTCCTTTTGCACTTGACCTCCCAAAATGCATTATCTCACACTTGCCCAGATTAACCGCCATCTGCCATTTCTCCATCCAACTTTTCAACTGATCTATATCCTGTTACATCCTTTGATATCTTCCTCACTTCCAAAACTCCACCAATTTTCATATCATCTGCAAATTTATTAATTAATTCACTGACATTTTCTTTGAAACCATCTATTTATATAACAAACAACAGATGTCCTAGCACTGATCTTGTGGAACACCACTGGTCACAGATATCCAGTCAGAAAAACACCCTGCTCAACTACCTTTGGTTTTCTATGGCCAAGCAAATTTTTTATTCAACTTGCCAACTCCATAGATTCCATGATTCTGTATGAGCCTACCATGAGAGATCTTGTCAAAGGCCTTGCTGAAGTCCATGTAGACAACATCCACTTCCCTATCATCATCAAATATCTTTGTTGCTTCCTAAAAAAACTCAATCACATTTATGAGACAAGACCTCCCTTGTATAAAGCAATGCTAACTACCTCCAATAAGTCCATTCTTCTCCAGATGCAAGTAAATCCTGTTCCTAAGAAGCTTCACCAATAATTTCCTTTAAGACTTATCAGCCTATAATTTCCTGGATTATCCCTGCTGCCCTCCTTGAATAAAGGAACCACAGTTTTCTGGGGCCTCACCTGTGACTAAAGAGAATAAAAAGATCCCTGTCAAAGCCTCACCAATTTCCTCCCTGTTGCTTTCATTATTCTGGGATAATAATGCCATCAGGCCCTGAGGACTTACCAACCTTAATGTTTTTCAAGATACCTAACACTTCTTTCTTCTTTATATCCACTTGCCTTAAAATATCAACAAATCCTTCTCTAAACTTACCATCATCCATGTCTTTCTCCTAGATGAATATCAATGCAAAGTACACATTAGAGACCTCACCCATTTCCTCTGGCTCTATAAATAAATTCCTTCCTTTGTCTTTGGGTGGAGCTATGTTTTCCTTAGTTAACCTTTTGCTCATAATATGAAGTGCCTTGGGATTCTCCTTAATCCTACTTGCCAAGGACATTCCATGGCTCCTTCTAACCCTCTTAATTTATTTTTAAATTTCTTTTCTGCTTTCTTTATACTCATCAATAGCCTTGTTTGATTTCTGTTTCCTAAACCTGACATACTTTTCATTTCTCTTTTTCACTAGTTTTACAACATCTCTCGTCATCCAAAGTTCCTGAATCTTGCCATCCTTATCTTTCATCCTGACAGGAACATGCGGTCCTGAATTCTGGTCAACTGTCTTTTAAAAGATTCCCCCATGTCAGATGTGGACTTACCTTCCAACAGCATTCCCTAATCCAATTTTTCCAGTTCCTGCCTAATCCTGTTGTAATTTGGCTTCCCCCAATTTAGCACTTTCACCCTATCTTATTCTTTTCCATGGCGATCTTAAAACGTATGGAATTATGATCACTGTTTCCAAAATGCTCCCACTTCGATCATCTGGCCATATTTATGTTGAGAATGTGTTGCTGGAAAAGCACAGCAGGTAAGGCAGCATCCAAGGAGCATCATCAAGAGCATTCCTGATGAAGGGCTCTGGCCCGAAACATCGATTTTCCTGCTCCTTGGATACTGCCTGGACTGCTGTGCTTTTCCAGCAGCACACTCTCAACTCTGATCTCCAGCATCTGCAGACCTCTCTGTCTCCTGGCCATATTTATTCCCTAATGCATTACAATTCTTTTGTTTCTAAGCAAAGATCAATGGCCCTTGTTCCATAGTTGGTGGTGCTGTAATCCAAGCTAATACTCAAACTGGATACCTCAGGTCTCAGAATGAGACCAAGCTTGACAGACTGTAAGTTTTATTTTTACAGTTTGGTATTATGGTAGCCAATCCCTGAATATGTTTCTTTAATGAAAGAATTAGGTTCACTACACAACAGAAAAAGCTATGTAAATATATTGACAATTTAAAAAGATATTAACATAAATAGCAAAAAAGGATTCAAAGCTTTTCTTGGTGATACCCTTTACAATCACTTAATCCTAATAATGTATTACTCCTGTCTCAACTCCATAATTTCTGACTCAATTGACTCTTTTTAAGACCCTCTCCTGGTTTGCTGGAGCAGTTTAAACCTTCTTTCCAGTTTTTAAAGGTCTATATAAGTCTTTCCAACTCTGACAGCCTGTTGATATTCATCAACTCTCATAGTTGAGAGACATTTACAAACCTAACCCTTACAGCTGGATGACTTCTCCAAAATAAACTACTGCTCTTCTGCTAGGATGACTTCTCTTATGAACTCAACTTACAAGTGGCCCCTGATTATCTGTTTCTACACTATAAAACACAGCTTTGTAAACATCCAGCCATTAACTTCCCAAGTGCCAAATTTAGTCACTTAAGAAACTTGCTTTCTTGGCAAAAAAACAGTTCAAAATGACATTCTTTATTTGAAAATGCCACTTGCACAGAACTAAAACTGAAAATTTACTTTTTCTCCAGTTTCAAATCCAAGTTGCCAAATAATAATAAACAAACATTTTTCAGCAATAACATAAAGCCATCTGAAATTAATAATGCTTTATTCCAAGTGACATTGTAAAGTTGTTTTGATTAGTTATAGTCAGTTGACTGGATGACTGGTTTGTGATCAGAGTGATGCAGGTTCAATTCCTACATTGGCTGAGGTACCATGGTGATCTCCCATTCTCAACCTTTCCCCTCGTCTAAGGCATGGTGACCTATAATCTTGAGGTTATACCACCTTGAGGTTATGCCATCTTGAGATAGCATCCTTGTGGTCCTCTGGAACTATGGCAATTCTATCTTCCTTTACACCATATTACTTTACATTGAAAGATAAAATCACCAAATGTATGAAACGTGACAACACATTTTTCCACAAATCATCATTAGTGGGCAGCACGGAGGCACAGTGGTTAGCACTGCTGCCTCACAGCGCCAGAGACCCGGGTTCAATTCCCGACTCAGGCGACTGACTGTGTGGAGTTTGCACATTCTCCCCGTGTCTGCGTGGGTTTCCTCCGGGTGCTCCGGTTTCCTCCCACAGTCCAAAGATGTGCAGGTCAGGTGAATTGGCCATGCTAAATTGCCCGTAGTGTTAGATAAAAAGGGGTAAATGTAGGGGTATGGGTGGGTTGCACTTCGGCGGGTAGGTGTGGACTTGTTGGTCCAAAGGGCCTGTTTCCACACTGTAAGTAATCTAATCTAATCAAGTTCCATGTGAAATATGTTCATAAAGCTGAATCTCAATATCAGCAATCGCATCTATATTTAAATCTATAATTAAATCTACAAAGTTAAAAACCAAGCAGTCATATTAAGTCGAATTGCTTCATTGTCTCAGTGGTTACTCATCAGGGAAGTTACTTCCCTAATGATCAAAAACATCTTTCATTTTCAGCATGTAGCATATATTTTATTTTAAGTTGTATACTTAGTTTGCTTTATACTGGAATCATGACAAGGAGTTCCTCCTGGTAGTACCCTAGGTCCAACCATTTTCAGCTGCTTCAACAATGGTCTTCCTTTCATTACATAGTCAGAAATTTTTGTTAGATTAGATTACAGTGTGGAAACAGGCCCATCGGCCCAACAAGTCCACACCGACCCGCCGAAGCGAAACCCACCCATACCCCTACATTTACCCCTTACCTAACACTACGGGCAATTTAGCATGGCCAATTCACCTGACCCTGCACATCTTTGGATGGTGGGAGGAAACCAGAGCACCCGGAGGAAACCCACGCAGACACGGGGAGAACGTGCAAACTCCACACAGTCAGTTGCCTGCGGCGGGAATTGAACCCGGGTCTCAGGCGCTGTGAGGCAGCAGTGCTAACCACTGTGCCACCGTGCCGCCCACCATGAAGATGTTCAATGATGATTACATAATGTTCAGCACCATTTATGACTCCTCTAATATTGAAGACATCTATCTCTGCATGCAAAATGTCCTAGGCAATATCTAGGCTTGGGCTGAAATATGTTAAAATCTTCGAGGGGAAAGTGAGGGCTGCAGATGCTGGAGATGAGAGCTGAAAATGTGTTGCTGGAAAAGCGCAGCAGGTCAGGCAGCATCCAAGGTTGTAGAGGGAGGAAGAGAGCTTCTTCAAGGTGTAGAGGGAAGAAGAGAGCTTCTTCAAGGTTGTAGAGGGAGGAAGAGAGCTGAAATATGGCAAGTAACATTCATGCCACACAAATGCCAGACAATGACCATTTCCAACTAGTGAGAATCTAAACATTACTCCTTGACATTCAATGGCATTACTATTATTGAATCTCCCAGCGTCAACATCCTGGAGGTTACCATTGACCAGAAACTGAACTGAACTGGCCATGTAAGTACTGGAACTAAAAGAACAGTTGAGATTCTAGCAATTTTGAGGTAACAAAATTCAGCTTCTGACTCTCAAAAGTCTATCCACCATTGACAAGTTACAAGTCAAGACCATGTATGCGGACAAATTCAGAAGACCCTAGATTAAGGAGCATCTCTGCCTTCTGAACAAAGCTTGAAGGTAATATTCCTTTTCCCTAATGCATTGCAGTGTTTGAAGCTTGGCTTCCAGTTCATTAATTCAATTATGAGATTTGATTGAAGTTTTCAAAATCATGAGTAGGCTGGACACAGTAACTAGGCAGAAGCTGTTCATGTTCATATAAGAGGAGAAAAAAATGAGAGGACATAGATTTATAAATGTGCAAATGAAGGAAGGGTAATGCGAGGTAGAACCTTTGTAACACAAGTAGTAAGGGTGTTGTTGATACTACTGGGACATGTGATGGAAGCAGTTCATTTGAGGCATTCAAGAGGCTATTAAATGATTATTTGGTGAGAAATGATTGCAGTGGTATCAGGAAAAGGTCGGAGATTGGGACTAGTTAACAAACCCAGTGCAAAAACAACAGGCCAACTGGCTTCGTTCTGCACCACAACAATTGTGTGATTCTGATTAATTTTGACTTTTTAAAAAATTATTCATTTACTGGCTAGGCCAGTATTTATTGCCAATCCTTAATTACCCAGAAGGCAACCATATTGCTATGGTTCTGCAATCACACGTAGGCCAGACCAGGTAAAGATGGCAGTTTCCTTCCCTAAAGGGCATTAGTGAACCAGATGAGATTTTCCCTGACGGTCAGCAATGGTGTAATGGTCATCATTAGACTCTTAATTCCAGATTCTTATTGAATTCAAATTCCACCATCTGCCATATGGGATTCAAACTTGGGACCCTGGAAGGTTACCTGGGTTAACAGTTCAGCGATAATACCACCTGGCTGTCAACTCCCTGATTCTGTGATTCTAAGCTGAAACTCCTTGAGCTACTGATATTTATTGCAGAATGCTGAATGACCTGGATGGAATGGATGTTGGGAAGATGTTTCCAATGGTAGGAGATACTAGGACCCAAGGGAATAGCCTTAGAGTAGAGGGAAGACCTTTTAGAACAGAGATAAGGTGAAATGTCTTCAGCCAGAGAATGGTGAATTCAAGGAATTCACTATTACAGAAGGCTGTGGAGGCTAGGTCATTGAGTATATTTAAGACAGAGATAGGTTCATGATTGTCAAGAGGATCAAGGGTTATGGGGAGAAAGCACGATAATGGAGTTGAGAAACTCAGCAGCCATGATTGAATGGCGGAGCAGACTTGATGGGCTGAATAGCCTAATTTCTGCTTCTATGTTTTATGGTCTTATGTGATTGCTAAGAGCACACTGATACCCACCAGTTAGAATGTAACGCCTTTTAAATAACTAATGAATTATTTTAGGGCAGTGGTATTCTTGTCATCATAGTCACAATAGTGATGAAGTATTGACTTTCAGGACTTGATGTGAGTAAAGATTTGGGCAGCAGTGTTGTACATTACCTTAAGTTTAAGGAAGTAGAAGGTGAGAGTCTGGCTAGGAGTATGTTGGAAAAACCAAGTCAAGAAGTAACAAGAATTATGAGCTGAAATATGGACAAAGTTGGGTAACATTATGGAAAAGAAAATGGTACTGTTAGCAATGGTGTGGATGTATGGTCAGAAGCTCATCTCAGGGTCACGTAAAACATCAAACTTGTGAACAAGGTAGCTGCTAGGAAGGGGTTGGTATTGTTAGTTAGGGAATGGAGTTTGTATTTTGAACAATTAAAACAAAAGTTTTGACCATCATAATATTTAGTTGGAGAAAGATTTTGCTCGTCCATTACTGGGCATCAGACAAGACGATTTTGAGACTATGAAGAAGTTGAGAAATGTTATGTTGAGGTAAAGCCTGGTGGTATCTGCATACATGTAAGAACGGACAAACTCTGACCTTGCTATAAACAAACAAGCTAATTCTAACAGGAGAAGACTTTTGAAGGGCCTTCACAGGATCCATGGTGAAAGAGCGTTTCCTTGTGTGGGAGAATCTGAAACAAGGACACATTGTTTAATAAAAATGAGGTCACCCATTTAAGACCGAGACCACGAGTATTCTTTCTCAGAGCATTGTGCAAGATTTGAAACTCTCTTCTGCAAATGGTGCTGGAAGAAGAGGCTTTGAACATTTTTAAGGCAGAGTTATACAGATTATTGGTAAATAAGGGCGTAGTAAAGTAATCAGATGAGACTTTGATCTTATTGGATGGAACAGGCAGGAGGAACCAGGGATTCTGCTCCTGCTCCTATTTTGTATGTTTGCATCTTTACAAATGGACACCAACAAGCTGACCTGTTTTATTGTTTCTTCATTTGAAAATATCTATACAAGTCACAGTCCTACATATGTTTAAACTGTTTTATTTTCAGATAATTATTCTTTCAATAATGCTATGGGTGGTTGTAATGCTACATACACTCCAATAGCTCTTCGTGCAAAAATTTTTTTTCCATCTTCTTTTAATCATAAACATGCATGTGTGGTTCCTTGCTATGATTCACTGATAGGTGGAAACAAACTTTCACTCTTTATCTCTTCAAAACCTTTTGTATCTTTGAAAACCCTTATTGTTTCTCCCATTAATCTTCTCTGTTCCAGTTTAAAAACTCCAATTTTCAGGCCTTGCTTGATGACTATGACCCCCTTGTTCTCTATCAAACTCGTGAATTTTTGTTTCATCGTTTCAATGACTCCAATGTCCAGAACCCCATGCAATGCTTATGTTTTTGCCAAGCCAATATTTATATCAATTCAGTATCACACCCTTGGATTTATATTCAGTGCTATACAAAACAAGTTGACTTTTTAATTATTTTCATTTAAACATCCTTCATTAAAGATTTTTGTATTTGTGAATGACTAGATCTCTTCTTTATTAAAAGTTTAATCATTTAACTGTTTTTTTTCTCAAATGTGTTACTTTAGATTTTTCCACATTCAACTGTATGTGCCTTTTTGGGCAGAATAGGTTATCATGGCACAAATTATACTTGAAATTGTATAGATTTTGAAGTTATACTTTGAGTTTCTGTTCAAACTCATCTATATAATAACAAATGCAAAATCTTCCAAGAACTAGCAGAGTCAGATAGAAAGTCAAATGTTTTTTTCTTCTTATCTTAAACATTTTAATTAGTCATGGTTGTAGACTCATACAATTGTACAGCACAGAAACAGACATTCTGATTCAATCAGTCCATGCCAAACATAATCCCAAACTAAACTGGTCCCACCTGCCTGTACTTGGCCCATATTACCTCCAAACATTTCTTATTCATGTACTTATCCAAAAGACTTTTTAGTATTGGAACTGTAATCTCATCCATCCCTTCCTCAGACCACACAAGAACCACTCTCTGTGAAAAAAAGTTGTCCCTCATGTCTTTCATAAATCTTTCTTCTCTGACCTGAAAAGTATCCCTTTAGTCTTGAAATGCCCTACCCTATGGGAAAAAAATCTACCATTCACCTTATCTGTACTCCACATTATATTATAAATATCTATTAGATCACTTTACAACCTCCTATGATCCAGTGAAAAAAAAGCCCCAGCCTATTCAGCCTCTCCTTATAACTCAAACCCTCCATTCCTGGCACCATCCTGTAAGTCTGTTTTGAACCCTCTCCAGCTTCTTCCTATTCTTCCTATAACAGGGATACCAGAACTGGGCACAGTACTCCAGAAGAGGCCTGACCAAGGTCCTGTACAACCTCAACATAGCATTCCAACTCCAAGTCACAAAGTAATGAAGGCAAGCTTGTTAAATGCCTTCTTAACTACCCTGTTCACCTGTGATGCAAACTTCAAAGAATTATGTACCTGAACCCTTGGGTCTCCTTGTTCCACAACACTACACCAAGCCCTAGTGAGGTTTTATTAATATGATCGAAAATGGGTTTATCGCAAAAAAACCTTTTCTGCAGTAAAATTATCTGGTACACTATCTGAGAGTTAACAGATTTTAAATAACTGAAAACAGCTTAAAATGTATGGATCAATTTATTCATTTAATTAGTTTATGCTAGTAATTTCCTTAGCATTTTTTAAAATTAAAATGATTAACATTTTAAAAACGTTCTAAGAGTGCCTTTCCAGATAAAAATAAGTTTAATTTGAGCAACAAAGACATACAATTAATGGAAACTCATTAGAGAGGTGAAAGAAATTGTTGTATAACAAGCACAGCTCTCGTCTTTGCTGAATTGAATTGAATTGAATTTATTTATTGTCACGTGTACCGAAGCACAGTGAAAAGTTTTGTCTTGTGAGCAGTACAGGCAGATCACATAGTTAAGTAGCACAGATAAGTAAATAATAAGTAAACAATGGCAAAAGCAAAAACACAAATGTTAAGACAAATGTTAAGAGTTTGTGAGTCCATTCAGTATTCTAACAACAGTAGGGTAGAAACTGTTTCAAAAACAGTTGGTGCGTGTGTTCAGGCTTCTGTACCTTTGCCCCGATGGTAGAGGTTGTAGAAAAACATTGCCAGGGTGGAATGGATCTTTGAGAATACTGGTGGCCTTTCCTTGATAGTTGGCCTGGTAGATGGTTGCTATAGATGGGAGGTTGACCTTTGTGAGTGTCCGAGCCGAGTTCACCAATCTCTGTAACCGCCTCCAATGTTGAATGGTACAGTTGCCATTCCAGGTAATGATACATTCAGACAGAATGCTCTCAATGCTGCACCTATAAAGGTTGGCAAGAGTATTCGCTGTCATGCCAAATTTCCTCAGCTGCCTGAGGAAGGAGAGATATTGTTGGGCCTTTGTAACCAGTGCGTCCACATGAAGAGCCCAAGAAAGCTTGTTGTGGATGACCACTCCCAGGACCTTGACACTCTCTACTTGTCCCACCTCTGTGCTGTTAATGTGAAGGGGAGCATGAATAACATCCTGCCAAAAGTCAATAATGAGGTTCCTTGGTTTTACCGGCATTGAGAGCTAGGTTGTTCTCAGTGCACATTTTTCCAAGTCTTCCACCTCATGTTTGTAGTCTGTTTCGTTGCCATCTGAGATTCGAACGACTATGGTGGTGTCATCAGCAAACTTGTAAATGGCATTAGACTGGTATTTGGTGACACAGTCATGGGTATAAAATAAGTATAGTAGGGGGCTAAATATGCACCCCTGGGGTCTCCAGTGTTGACTGCTAGTGAGGATGAAATATTGTCTCCAATCATCATTGATTGTGGCCTGTGGGTCAGGAAACTGAGGATTCAGTTGCAGAGAGTGGGGCTTAGTCTGAGTTTAGTAATCAGTCTCAAGGGAATAATAGTGTTGAAGGCTGAATTGTAGTCAATGAATTGGATTCTTATGTAGCTATTCTTGGTGTCAAGATGTTCTAGGGAGGAATGAAGAGCAAGTGATATGGCATCTGACATGGATCTGTTGGGGAGGCTGGAGTTGATTAATGCCATGACCATCCTTTCAAAGCACTTCATGACCACCGAAGCCATCTATCTCTATGGAAATCTCAAGATCAATCCCGCCCATTGAATACCCAAAAGAGTTGATGGAATTGTAATAGGGCTGAGAGTTTCAAAATGACTTTCAACAACTCTTGTCACCTTTGCCATCAGGCACAGAGCTCATCTAGTATAATCATTTTCCCTTCTCACCAGAAATTAAACCATTTGAAGTTCCCATTGAGAGACAAGCAAAGGATAAGGCTTCTCCTGAAAGAGCCTTGATCCTATGTATAATTACAGGGATCTGTCCGATGCTGAGTGTGAGATTTGGCAATTGACACAGAAACAGAGCTGTCAACTATCATGAAAGTGAGGACTGCAGATGCTGGAGATTCGAGTCGAGGGTGTGGTGCTGGAAAAGCACAGCAAGTCAGGCAGCTTCCAATGAGCAGGAAAATCGATGTTTCGGGCAAAAGCCTGATGAAGGGCTTTTGCCAGAAATGTCGATTTTCCTGCTCCTCAGATGTTGCCTGACCTGCTGTGCTTTTCCAGCTCCACACTCTCAACTGTCAACTATCACCATTTGTTTTGCGAGAGCACTTCACAGAGGGGTTGTGAGCAATCAATACCTCTTTGCTGATCCAGATTACTTTTCACACCCTGGCATTTCTGGTAGTTCATGACATAATTGATACTACAGTGAAAGTAACATGTTGGGGTCAAATGTGATATCAGGGTGCCTTTAGATGACATACATGGTAAGAGTAGCACACCACAAGTTCAGCTGATGGAGGTCAAGAGTCTTTAAATTTACTCCATACAGTCAAGGTATATCTGACTGTATGAGAAATTAGAAATGTTCAGCTAACAGGGAATCGGGACTGTTCTTTTACATGTCTGCACCATCAGGCCCATTCCAGTCCTTTTCAACTGGTTGACATCAGTCTTTGCTCAGACTTCATGTGTCACATGGAGCAGAGCTCTCACTCAATGTAACACTGGGGGCTGTCCTCATCACTGTGTGAGAAAATGGCAAGCACCCCATTAGGTGTTCAATTTTAGCAACAAGGATGTTTCCTTCAAACTAAGAATGTTCATCAGTGCCTTTAAACCTGTCAATGTAGTGAAGAGTGTATTAATGAGAGAAGGCATCTTGAATCTCATTTCAAAGATAGACATAGATGGAGACCCAGAAGAGGCAGCTTGTTTTTACTTTCACCAAGTACAGGGCAACTTTCAGTCGAGATAATGATAACATCACATCTGAGACTTGGGAAGCCACAGGGTTGTGAAGAAAGATGACAATCCAGTACAGATTCCTTACTGTGTGATCCCACCCCATCTCCAGCAGGAAGGTCAATCTGCAGAAGTCTTTAGAGTGTGGCGTTAACTGACAGTCATTAAGTCCATAAATCTCTCTCATATTTCTTTCAGGAAAATCAATGAAAAATGAAGGTCTTATGCTGGTTATAAAACACAAAGATTCATACTCTCTTAAATTGGATGGAAGAAGAATTCCAAGTTTTCAAAGGTGCTTGATTTCTGCCCATGATTAAGATCAGCTCCCCATCACTCCACAAGACATTGAAAAGATAACATGCTGAATGATCTCAGAGTCATTATGAATAAATAAAAATAATATTCGGGTTCTGAAATATCTCTGCCAACTTGTATGTGATGGACAATAGTTTTAAATTTTGACAAACTTAATTTTCACTGCCAGCTTGTGTATGTGGACATCATACTCATCTCTAGCTCTACATTTGAGCTGATTCTTGCAAGACTAGACACTGTCTTAGACTGTTTGTCAGAGTTTAATTTGAAAATCAAACATGAGAAGTGCCAACTTGGGTACTTTGTTATCTAAGAAGCCATTACTCCTGATGGTAAACAAGAGGATTATATAGATTGACTACAGCCTGAAATTTGAATTGCTAAGCTTTGAATTAATTATTTCAAATGTTCAGAGACATGCTGATTGGTAGAAGGTCTGAAGTGTTTACATGCAACAGCTCACTTAGACACTTTCAAGCATGTGCCAAGCTTGGTGCTGAGACCCCAACTAAATTTGCTCAGTCTCAATTCCATATCCAGTATAGGTCAGATAAAAATAATGCAAGTGTTGGAGTCCTCAGTTGAAAGATTGACCATGTGAGGTAAACCACCCTTGCATGGTTGGAGGGGGCTCAAGCTGACGTTATGCCCATGTCAGACAGCATTCCAACCCTAACTCCTTAAAAGATTTGGACTAACATTCAGCAGAGTGTCAACTGATGTACTTATGAGTGTAAATTTAGAGAGGCTCTCTCAACTCAGAATCCATTTATTACATTTCCATTAAAGAAGATGGGTGAAATGTATCAGTTTTTTTTACCTTCCTCTATTTTTACTAAAGTTTCAAAATTAGTGTCAGATAAATTAATTTCACACTGTCTCTCTTTTGCATAGACTGTTCCCTATCCAACAGGCCTGAGATCCACTCATAGTGGAGTCATGGAACAATGTTGCATGTTCCCATATTAGCATCTCAGTTTTTATTTTACTTTCTCTGGTTGTTCTGACACCCTCAATGAGGCTAATCTATTTGAAACAGCCAGGAATCAATTTAATCTTGTGGAATGACTGAGACTGGTTTGTAATGCTCTTGTAAACCTCTGAATCATGTTATTTCCTCATTGACTCCTTCAGTGGATAAATTGTTAAATCAGCCATCACCAGAGACTGACTAACTTCAATATTTCTCAATATCTTTATTGATTTGCCTCATTAATTAGAAGATAAAGGAAATACAACTTCATTGGAAATGAAATATTAAGAACCTCAGTGGTGTAACTTTTGTTTAGCAGTAATGAGAGATGAGTTTAGCTGACTATCCTGAGCCATCTCCCTCTTCCTGTAAGGTCTGAAAGAACATGTTCACCTGTACCACTACTACGCTTGCAATCCTCTTTTGATTTCCTGGTTCTCCTTTTCTGAGGATTCAGAAATTCAGCATTTCTATGATTACAATACATATTCCATTTAATTTGCAGCAACGAACTTTAGTATATCCAGCCTAATGTAGTAGTAGAAGCACATTATTTCTTTTGATCATCTTTATGTTTTATCCTTTCTGCTTTATTATTTGCGTGGCATTTTGCTTGCTCCCCAAAGATAATTCCTCCTCCATCTCCTAGCTTTTTATTCCTTCGATTTCCTTGTTGACTTACATACAACCCTTTCCCCACATAAAGCTGTCAATGTGAGATATCATGCCATAATAGCCATTTCTCGGATCTTTCATACTTGATGGTAATTAAATAAATTTTAAAGGTTATTAGAATTATTCCAAGATAATGACTTCCCTTACATCTGTATTTTTTTTCTAGCTTCACTGATAAAAAGCACTGGTCCCACCACATTTCTTTCTCTCATTCAAATTTTCCAAATGTCTAATCTGTTTTCTTTCATATAGCCCCAAATTTTAATTGGTTCATTTCAGGGACAAGCTCATAAGCATTGAGTATTGCCCTCTCAACAACTTCACAGTCAGTAGATTGCCTTCTGACAAACTGGTGTACACATTCATATCTATGTTTGATAGCATGGAGTCTTAAAGTCATAGAGTCCTACAGCATGGAGATAGGCCCTTTGGCCCAGACTGGTCCATGCCAATGCTCACAAAATGTCCGCTCACACTAACCCCACTCCCCGAAACTTGGCCCGTATACTTCTAATCCTTTCCTATCCATGTATTTGTCCAAGCCTTTTAAATGTTGTTAATGTGCCCGCCTCAACCATCTCCACTGACAGCACATTCCAAATGTGTACCACCTTCTCTGTAAAACAAATTGTCTGTCAGGTTTCCTTTTATTCTTTCCCCTCTAATCTTAAACTGATGCCCTGTCATCCTTGATTACCCAATCTTGGAAAAAGACCAAGTGCATTCACCCTATCCATGCCTCTCATGATCTTATAGACTTCTATAAGATCCCCCCTCAGTCTCCTTTGCTCTAAAGAAAAACGTCGTAACTTGTCCAATCTCCCCCTGTAATGCACACCACTGAGTCCAGGCAACATGCTTGTAAATTTCTTCTGCACTCTTTCCAGTTTAATAACATAATTCCTGTAGTAAGGTGACCAAAACTGAATACAATACTCCAAGTGTGGCCTCACCAACATCCTTTACAACTGCAACATAACTTCCCAACCTCTATATACAATGTCCTGACTAATGAAGGCCAGTGTGCCAAATCCTTCTTCACTACCCTGTCTACCTGTGACTCCACTTTCAGAGAACCGTGAACCTGAACTCCAAAGTTCCTCTCTCCCTCTGCACTTCTTAAGGTCCTACCATTCACATGCAACTCATACCTTGATTTGACTTTCCAAAATGTAAGACCTTACACTGAGTCGGAAGAGATAGGAGAGGTCTTGAATGAGTACTTTTCTTCAGTATTTACAAATGAGAGGGACCATATTGTTGAAGAGGAGAGTATGAAACGGACTGGTAAGCTAGAGGAGATACTTGTTAGGAAGGAAGATGTGTTGGGCATTTTGAAAAACTTGAGGATAGACAAGTCCCCCTGGCCTGACGGGATATATCCTACTACAGCATTCCCTCCCCATGTGGGAACGTGCTGTGCACAAAAAACGACAGCATTCCCTCACTGTGTGAGGGAATGCTTTCTTATGCGGAAAGTCAGGATCTTATGCGGAAAGTCAGGAGGCATGGATAGAGGGAAATTTGGCCAATTGGATAGAAAACTGGCTAACTGGTCGAAGTCGGAGAGTGGTGGTAGATGGTAAATATTCAGCCTGGAGCCCAGTTACAAGTGGAGTTCCGCAGGGATCAGTTCTGGGTCCTCTGCTGTTTGTAATTTTTATTAATGACTTAGATGAGGGAGTCGAAGGGTGGGTCAGTAAATTTGCAGATGATACGAAGATAGGTGGAGTTGTGGACAGTGAGGAGGGCTGTTGTCGGCTGCAGAGGGACTTAGATATGATGCAGAGCTGGGCTGCGGAGTGGCAGATGGAGTTCAACCCTGCCAAGTGTGAGGTTGTCCATTTTGGAAGAACAAATAAGTATGCGGAATACAGGGTTAATGGTAGTGTTCTTAGTCAGGTGGAGGAACAGAGGGATCTTGGGGTCTATGTACATCGATCTTTGAAGGTTGCCACTCAGGTGGATAGAGTTTGTAAGAAGGCCTATGGAGTATTATCGTTCATTAGCAGAGTGATTGAATTCAAGAGTCGTGAAGTGATGTTGCAGCTGTACAGGACTTTGGTTAGGCCACAGTTGGAGTACTGTGTGCAGTTCTGGTCGCCTCACTTTAGGAAAGATGTGGAAGCTTTGGAGAGGGTGCAGAGAAGATTTACCAGGATGTTGCCTGGAATGGAGAGGAAGTCGTACGAGGATAGGTTGAGAGTTCTCGGCCTTTTCTCGTTGGAACGGCGAAGGATGAGGGGTGACTTGATAGAGGTTTATAAGATGATCAGAGGAATAGATAGAGTAGACAGTCACAAACTTTTTCTCCGGGTACAACAGAGTGTTACAAGGGGACATAAATTTAAGGTTAAGGGTGGAAGGTAAAGGGGGGATGTCAGGGGTAGGTTCTTTACCCAGAGAGTGCTGGGGGCATGGAATGCGCTGCCTGTGGGAGTGGCAGAGTCAGAATCATTGGTGACCTTTAAGCGGCAATTGGATAGGTACATGGATAGGTGCTTAAGCTAGGACAAATGTTCGGCACAACATCGTGGGCCGAAGGGCCTGTTCTGTGCTGTATTGTTCCATGTTTCTATGTTTCTAAATTTCATTAGCCAATTCTTGGCCAACGTCCTCAGTTGATCAAGGTCCTGCTGCAATTTCTGATCATCTTCCTCACTGTTCACGATTGCACCTATTTTAGTGTCACTTGCAAACTTACTACTCATGCATTGTACATTCCTATCCAAATCATTGATATAGATAACAAACAACAATGGGCCCAGCACTGACCCCTGAGGCAATCCATTAGTCACAGGCCTCAAATCCAATAATCATCCTTCCATTATTGCCCTGGATTCTATGCGATTTAGCCTCCCAGAGAAACCTACCATACCTTATCAAAGGCCTTAATGAAATCTAAATCGACTACATCTACTGCCTGGCCCTTGTCAACCTTCCTAGTCACTTCATCAAAGAACTCTAACAAATTTCTGACCCATGATCTCCCTCGAATAAAGTCATGCTGACTATTCCTAATCAAACCCTATCTTTCCAAATGCATGTGTATCTTCACTCTCAGAATCTTCTCAAGTAACTTACCCACCAAAAATGTTAAACTTACTGATCTATAGTTGTCATGATTTGGAGATGTCGGTGTTGGACTGAGGTGTACAAAGTTAAAAATCACACAACACTAGGTTACAGTTGAACAGTTTTAATTGGAAGCACACTAGCTTTCGGACCGTTGCTCCTTCATCACGTGGTAGTCACCACCTGATGAAGGAGCGTCGCTCCGAAAGCTAGTGTGCTTCCAATTAAACCTATTGGACTATAACCTGGTGTTGTGTGATTTTTAACTTGGTCTATAGTTCCAGGACTTCACCCATGATTAATGATGATGCAAAAATATCAACCAGGACCCACATAATTTCTTTTCTAGCCTTTTGCAGCATTCTTGAATATATCTGGTCAGGACCAGGAGATGTATCCAACTTTGTACATTCTAATACATCCAACACCTCCTCTCCTGTGATATGGACTGTCTCCAAAATATCACTGCTAACTTCTTCAAGTTCACAAGTCATTATGTCTTTCTCCACAGCAAACAAAGAGGAGAAATATTCGTTGAGGAGCTCACCCACCTGCTGCGGTTCTACACATGCATATCCACTTTGGTCCTTGAGGGGTCTGATTCTCTCTCTAGTTCTTCTTTTACCTTTAATATACTTGAAGAGCATCTTTTAGCCAATTCAACTTCTCAGCCATTTTCTTAAATGAGTTGGGATGTCTTCCAAAGCCATTCTTTGTACGGAACAAATTGAAGATATCTCGTTAGTTCGAATCTCTTAATAGAATCAGCATCATCCCCAAAATACCATGCATTCTTTCTTCCTTTATTCTAACTTTTTCATGAGCTGAGTCAATTAGTCTGAATTTCCTCTGTCTTTAGGATTCAAGGTTTTGTAAATTCCATTTCCCTTTGCATTATTCTTTTTCTTTTCTCTTGTCATTCAAACTTGCATATTCATAACTCTCTCCATTTATTTGCTTTTTTATATCCTCTATCCTTTCTATTTCACTTCTTTCCCTCATTGCCTTTCTTTTTTCTTCTATTTTTCTTCAAATTCCAGCTTTCTCTTTCATTTTCCCCGATTCAGGATTTATTTCCATTTATAACTGCATCTCATCTAATTCCAGTGGTAATGCATTAATTTCAAGTTTCCCTCCTTGTTTCATTAAATAATGGGCAATCATTTTAAGCATCTCATCCATGTGAGAACGTACTTTTATTCCAACATTTAAGATTATCATTAGCTATCTTGGTTTAACCATAGTCAAACGTTTCAAATAATCCACTGTTACATCTTCTGCAATGAGAAAACTATTAGCAATCAATGAAAACCATTTAGAATTTCTAACCTTTGCAATGTACTTGAGAACAACTTGTTTGTTTCCATGCCCATTGCCACCAAGTATTTGCCTAAAAGTCTTCACAGATTCCCTTAAATGGAAATATTTTCAAGTCAGAGTGAGAGTCATAGAATCATAGAGATGTACAGCATGGAAACAGACCCTTCGGTCAAACCTGTCCATACCAACCAGATATCCCAACCCAATCTAGTCCCACCTGCCAGCACCCGACCCATGTCCCTCCAAACCCTCCCTATTCAGATACCCATTCAAACGCCTCTTAAATGTTGCAATTGTACCAGCCTCCACCACTTCCTCTGGCAGCTCATTCCATACAGTACCACCCTCTGTGTGAAAATGTTGACCCTAAGGTCTTTTTTATATCTTTCCCCTCTCACCCTAAACCTATGCCCTCTAGTTCTGGACTCCCAGACCCCAGGGAAAAGACTTTGCCTATTTATCCTATCCATGTCTCTCATAATTTTGTAAACCTCTATAAGGTCACCCCTCAGCCTCGAAGCTCCAGGGAAAACAGCCTGAGCCTGTTCATCCTCTCCCTATAGCTCAAATCCTCCAACACTGGCAATATCCTTGTAAATCTTTTCAGAACCAATTCAAGTTTCACAACATCTTTCTGATAGGAAGGAGACCAGAATTGCACACAATATTCCAACAGTGGCCTAACCAATGGCCTGTACAGCCGCAACATGACCTCCCAACTCCTGTACTCAATACTCTGACCAGTAAAGGAAAGCATACCAAACGCCTTCTTCACTGGTCGGCACGGTGGCACAGTGGTCAGCACTGCTGCCTCACAGCGCCAGAGACCCGGGTTCAATTCCCGCCTCAGGCGACTGACTGTGTGGAGTTGGCACATTCTCCCCATGTCTGCGTGGGTTTCCTCCGGGTGCTCCGGTTTCCTCCCACTGTCCAAAAATGTGCAGGTCAGGTGAATTGGCCATGCTAAATTGCCCGTAGTGTTAGGGGAATGGGTCTGGGTGGGTTGTGCTTCGGTGGGTCAGTGTGGACTTGTTGTGTTGAAGGGCCTGTTTCCACACTGAAAGGAATGTAATCTATCCTATCTACCTGCGACTCCTCGTTCAAGGAGCTATGAATCTGCACTCCATGGTCTCTTTGTTCAGCAACACTCCCTAGGACCTTACCATTAAGTGTATAAGTCCTGCTAAGATTTGCTTTCCCAAAATGCAGCACCTCGCAGTTATCTGAATTAAACTCCATCTGCCACTTCTCAGCCAATTGGCCCATCTGGTCAAGATCCTGTTGTAATCTGAGGTAACCCTCTTTGCTGTCCACTACACCTCCAATTTTGGTGTCATCTGCAAATTTACTAACTGTACCTCTTATGCTCGCATCCAAATCATTTATGTAAATGACAAAACGTAGCGGGCCTAGCATCGATCCTTGTGGCACTCCACTGGTCACAGGCCTCCAGTCTGAAAAACAACCCTCCACCACCAACCTCTGTCTTCTACCTTTAAGCCAATTCTGTATCCAAATGGCTAGTTCTCCCTGTATTCCATGAGATCTAACCTTGCAAATCAGTCTCCCATAGGGAGCCTAGTCGAACGCCTTACTGAAGTCCATATAGATCACATCTACTGCTCTGCCCTCATCAATCCTCTTTGTTACTCCTTCAAAAAGCTCAATGAAGTTTGTGAGACATGATTTCCCATGCACAAAGCCATGTTGACTATCCTGAATCAGTCCTTGCCTTTCCAAATAGCTGGTATGATAGACCATACATTTTGTTTGTTTCGCACGAATGTAAGAACTGAACACATTCAGAAGTGCCTACCAATACACCTTATCAAAAGAACAAAGCAGGTATTACTAATTAAATAATACAAACTATATACACTATACAAGATCTATTCAAATTATCTCATTACAATTCATCTTTGTTACCCCAACGTTCAGGGTGGCACGTTGGCTCAGTATTAACGCTGCTACCTCATAGCGCCAGTGACCTGAGTTTGATTCCTGCCTTGAGCAACTGTCTGTGTGGAGTTTGCACATTCTCCCTGTGTCTGCGTGGGTTTCCTCCCACAGTCCAAAGATGTGTTCGTCAGGTGAATTGGTCGTGCTAAATCGCCCACAGTATCAGGTGCATTAGTCAGAGGTAAATATAGGGTAAGGGGATGGGTCTGGGTGGTGTGGACTTGTTGGGCCAATTGGCCTGTTTCCATACTGCAGCGAATCTAATTTAATCAAATTCAGACCTCAATGAAGAGTCACCCCTGAAAGCTCCTTGAGAGCCTGAAAGCAAACTCCTAACTTAGCTCACTATTACTTAATGCCATGATATGGAGATGCTGGTGTTGAACTGGGGTGTACAAAATTAAAAATCACACAACACCAGGTTATAGTCCAAGAGGTTTAATTGGAAGCACTAGCTTTTGGAGTGTTGTGTGATTTTTTAAGTTACTTAATGCCAGTTCCCTAAAATCATGTCTTCCTCAGCCTTGTACTCATCCTCTCTGACACCCCACAGCTTTCTGCCTGGAACTTTCTTCTCACTGACTCCTAACCAACTCAAGAGTTCCTTTCAGTCCTGACTGCTTGGAGACTCATCTCTCTCTCCTTCTCTCTTCTTAACATAAAATGTGAGCCAGCAAACACCTTAACAATTATCCGCTCAAGTGGCTTGCTGATCATTTAGCTCAGTTGACGTGACTGCTTGCAAATGCTGTTTTGAAAGTAATGTTCTGACATTTTTAAAAAAAAAGGTATTTATACCTTCTCAGAACTGAAACTAAAATCTGTTTTTCTTCCATGTTAAACCCCAAGGTATCAAATAACAATAACATATTATGAACCTTAATCAAAATTGCATGAAGAGAATACTGCCATTAATGGGGACCTGAGCATTCTAGCGCGTGAGGCACAATCAAACCTGTTGATCACACAACTGGCTTAAGAAATAGTCTCTGAGCACTATGTGTACTTGCTGGGATAGCTGTAATTTCTCTTGATGTTTGTAAAGACTTGAGTCCGGTGGGATAATGAATCCCTGCTTCACAGACATCAGGATGTCCATGTTTTTAAATCTAACGTTACATTTTAAATCTTCAAGGATTATCTCCACAACATTCAAAGCAATGCCAAAGCTGCAAACTGAAGCAAAAACTAAAATAGGGCAACAGCATAATTTTTAACAAAGTTTAACTAAACACACTATTCTAAGCATGTGACTTTAAATAGGACTGTTGTCTGGTGACCGCCAAGTATGCGGTGTAGGCAATATCTTTTTGGGAGTATTTACAGATGACAGAGATAAAAAATACAATGTTTGCTTCATAGGCCTTCTTAAAGATAGCCTGCATGTAATAGGCAGGATTGCCACAGATGACTAACATCAGGAGTTAGACATTTTTTGGACTAGATTCAATGCTAGGTGTCTTCCTCCTATTTCATTCTGCTGCTACACAATGTATGTCTAAAATGTAATTAGGAAAAATAATTTAAGCAGAAACCCGTTCTCAAGTGGTCTGAAGATGGAAGGCCCTTTAGGTTAACTTAAAGGAACCACCATTCTGACCCTTCCTCTTTCCCTATCAAAGGCCAGTTCCGATGGCCCTTCCTCAGCATTTATCTGAAAAATAAAAGGTAGCCAAGGACTTTCTGATATAAACAATTGTTTTGTATCCTATTCATTCTCATTCCAGGTTGAGGGTGAACCAGCAACATTAAAATGAAGCCCAGTGTTAAATATGGCAAGCTTTCCTGCTTCCGTTGTTGCATGTAAAATAAGCTCATTGGTTGAAAATTTCCTCCTCTGTACTCTGTTTTTTACATATAGGGAAAAATTCAATATTATTACTCAACTTTTCAAACTAAAATTCCATCAAAGAGTGTTTCACTGCTAGTTAAGGCTAGCATCTATTGTTCATTCTTAATTATCTTTGGAAAATGGTGGTGATCTGCCTTCTGGAACTGTTATGGTCCATGTGTGCAGGTACTTCCATAGTGCTGTCAGAAATGGTGAACCTGGATTTTGACTCAGTCTCATAATTCTCAGTCAGGATGGTATGTGAATTGAAGGAGAACACGCAGTGGGTGCTTCTGTGCGTCGGCTGACTTTGTTCTTCTCGTTAATAAATGTTGCAGGTTTGGAATAAGCTGTGAAAGGAGCCTTGCTGAATTGCTGCAGTCCATTTTGTATATGGTAAGCACTGTCACCTTTGAGTTTGCTGATGGAGGGAGTAAATGGTTAAGATCCTAGATGTGTGCTAATTAAGCAGGCTTTTTGACTGTGGTAATGTGAATTAAATTTTTATGATAGAAAACTTCATTTTTAATGTTGGAGCATACAATTTTATTTTCTATGTCTACCATCAAAGTACTGCTGTATTGGTTATTTTTAATTTTTTCTCTACTTTCAAAGCCTCATTTTAGTATTCTTTCATACTTCAGTGCTTATCAAAGTATTTTTGAAGTATCATGCATATTCTTCCATAATTTTATGGTGTTACCCAAATGGTGGCCTTCTGAGCAACAGGGCTGCTAGAGTATGGGAATTTCTCAACATATTCCAGAGTGTCTCCTTCAAAACATATGGAAGGTGGAATATCTGGCTGACCAGATCTGGATTGATATGTGAGTTTTGTTTTAGCAACATTCAAGGACATGCCAAGTTTCTTATATACAGAATTGAAGACATTGAGAGGGACTTGAAAAACCTGTACAGAGTAGGAAGCAATATTCTAGTTGTCCACAAATTATGATCCACCTATTCCTATTGTGGTCAGTTCAATTGTGACAAAGAGACAACAGAGATTAAGGATTTGTCCACCTAGGCTGGAATTAATAATGACACTTCTCTTATAAGTCCACCATTGATGAGAAGATCCTACACCAGATCAATTATGCCAGCACAGCTTTCTACAAACTATGGCAGTGAGTGTTTCATAACAAAATTAACAAACAAAAACAAATTAAATATCAGTTATATTGCCATGGAATGACATGGACGTTTCCAACTTGAGGTGACAATGCTTATGTTTATGTTATTTCTCATGATGCAAGAAACTTGTCATGATATCATGGCATTGAAGATTAACACAGATATTTGTTACATTTAACTGTTTTATATATAAACATTGCCATCCCAGGCACATCAGTGTCCGGGCAAACATTAAGTTAATAAGTGACACAGAACAGCATGTTTCAAGAGGTCCATGTTATTCTGGGATGTGAGAGCTTTACAGCTTCAGATCAAGTTTTATGATACAGTGACGATATAATGAACATGTCTCATAATGGTTTCCTGACGTACTGAGCCTGAGACAGAACATAACATTAGATTAGATTGGATTAGATTACTTGTCCACACCACCTTCCTGCAGTGAGATATATGACAATGCTAGAGAAATTTATTTAGCAATACCTCCACCTCATTTTCCATTTTACACTGGTGATAAATGAATAAAGACTAGCGACCTTCTTGAAGTCAACTGTGCAAGCATTAATGCAATGTTCTTGAAAAGCCACCGTCAATAAGTTGGACATTTTTTTCTGGATTGTTGACAAACTTCTCCCTACCATGAGGTGTTTTGTGATTCTCAGATGACCAACATTACAGGGAAGATAAACAAAACATGTTAAAGACACTCTGAAGCACTCCTTGAAACATGGTAACATTGAAATTAAAGAGGGGTTTGCTACTAATCTATAAAAATGACAACCTGGTTAGATTACCTACAGTATGGAAACAGGTCCTTCAGCCCAACAAGTCCATACTGACCCTTTGAAGAGTAACCACCCCCCAACATTTACTCCTGATGAATGCACCTAACACTATGGGTAATTTAGCATGGCCAATTCACCTGACCTACACATCTTTAGATCATGAGAGGAAACTCACACAGACACAGGGAGAACAGGCAAACTCCACACAAGGTGGGAATCGAACTCAGGTCTCTGGCACTGTGAGGCTGCAGTACTAACCACTGAGCCACCATGCCACCCCAAATATTTATCATGCTCTGAGTGATGTACCAAACATCACCAGAGAAGAAAATGATAAAAAGCTCCAAATTTTGGATCCCATTACCTGATGGGCTAGCTGTCTCCATGTGTCAAAAGATCTTTGGGTTGAAAATTGCGCAATTTACATGAAGACCCATGGCAGAGACACAGGATCCAGAGTAAATGTCATCCTCAAATCAATAAGTCTTCAGCAATGAGACTCAACTATCTCATTTGTATGAATTTGTATGAATTTGTATAAATGGTCAAAATATTTTTAGTTTCTCTTGGTTGAATATTGATTCTTTCTAGGGTTTAGTTCATAGTTGGGATGCAATATGACTTCTGTAGAGTATCTACAACAAGATTCAGTTTGGGCCCACTGAGTGTTCTGGTTTTCAGTAGATTGTTTTTTATTTTTTATTACTCTGAATAATGTGACATTGAAACCAAACATTGTCCCCAATTCCTCAGTGACAATATTTTGATATCCCTAGTTTAATATTGACTGCCTTCCTGACCTGATGAAATGTTAGTATTTTCCCTGGCTTCCGTTTTTTTCCTCCGGGAAACAGTGCCATAGAACCAGTGGCTCTTTAGTTCTTAGTCTAGATGTTAATTATCTTTGTGTACATTAGGTATCACAGCTGAGCCTGATCCTCTGCACGTATGAAGTGCACAGAGACGTGTTTTTTGGCAAAGACATCTTAATGCCACATGGGCAGCAAGAACACAGGCAGATCTTTATGTGAGTTTCTATCTTACAAGTGACAGCAATTTTAAAGCACAATCACAGTAAGATAACACAGCTCTGGTCAGGAAATGTGCCTGGAATGGTTGTAATCTATGCATCTCAGTATATTAATAAGTAGTGCATCCACCAAGCAGGAGAGTGACATTACTTTGAATATTGAGAATTTATGGAATCATATTTTCAAGGGTTGCATTGGCAAGGAAAAGCCTGCTTTAATCTTGTAGGCTGATACAAAATGAATGGTAGTGAATCTGAAGCTCTCTTTATATCTCCGTCCATTCTTATTTCCAGTGGCTACCATGGAAACATGAATCAGAAGAAATGTAAAATGGACTTCCAAGTTGCTATCATCCATTTCATATTAGCTTACAAAGTTAAAATTTATCCTAGACTGAGGATAATGACCTTGATTTTACTAGTAAACTATGATTCACATTTGTCACAGCACATTTTGTTTATTGTTGGAATTTATTGCCCATCCTTAATTAAAATGGAGAAAGCAATTGGGAGCTGTCTTTTTGAACAGCTGCAAGGATACGCACAGTGCTGTTGGGAAGGGAGAATTTTGAAGTAGCCCAGATATTGCAAGATGTGGCAATGTCAGTCATCTTGACACTCTACTCCTATTTTAATTCCCATTAGCACTGAGCTCCATGTTTTTAGACAGGAATTCTAAGAAATGTGCAATGAACCAGAAACCAAACAGTTCTGTTTTGTGCAGGATTGTTGGAGGACATGAAATCGCACCCCCTTTTACAGCTGTCAGTGTGCAGTGTAAATGTAAATGACCAGCTGCACATCCAAACAGCTGCTGTGAAGGGATACATTTATAAGGTAAGTGTGGATTTAGGATGTCCGTTGGTGAAGCAGAGGAGGGTACCTCGGGGGTCAGTGCCAGCTAAATAGAATGCCAGAATGTGTAAGATATCAGTTGGCTAGGGCACTGGGTAAGCAGGGTATCAGGTGAGCAAGGTACCGCAGACAGGGTAGAAAGATTGGGCGAGGTCGGGGGAATGGCTATATCGGATCTGGCAGTGGTAGAGGACTTTTTCAGGACTGGGGGGGGAGGTGGGGAAGTCAAGGCATCTTGAAGTTAGGTAGGGGATATTTGTTCAGGTACAATATGATGGTTTCAGAACCTGCTGGTGAGGAAAATCCTATCTGGTTCACTACTGTCCATTAGGGAAGGAAACTGCCATCCTTACCTGGTCCGGCCTAAACTTGACTCCAGACCAACAGCAGCATGGCTGACTCTTAACTGCATTCTGGGCAATTAGGGATGGGCAATAAATGATGGCTTGGCCAGCGAGGCCCTCATCTTGTGAATGAATTTTTAAAATGCTTTTGAGGTTGACAGGCGTGATATTTTGAGTCTGGTAGAGAAGGGAGAGTTCAGCTAAGAGAGGGCATGAAAAATCTAGCTAAGAGAGGGCATGAAAAATCTAGCTAAGAGAGGACATGAAAGATCTTTGGCGGATAGGATCAAGGATAACCCCAAGGCATTTTATGCGTATGTGAGAAACATGAGAATGACGAGAACGAGGGTAGGTCCGATCAAGGACAGTAGTGAGAGACTGTGTATTGAGTCGGAAGAGATAGGAGAGGTCTTGAATGAGTACTTTTCTTCAGTATTTACAAACGAGAGGGACTGTATTATTGAAGAGGAGAGTGTGAAACGGACTGATAAGCTAGAAGAGATACTTGTTCGGAAGGAAGATGTTTTGGACATTTTGAACAACTTGAGGATAGACAAGTCCCCCTGGCCTGACGGGATATATCCTAGGATTATGTGGGAAGCAAGAGAGGAAATTGCAGAACCGTTGGCAATGATCTTTTCGTCTTCACTGTCAACGGGGGTGGGACCAGGGGACTGGAGAGTGGCAAATGTTGTGCCCCTGTTCAAAAAAGGGAATAGGGATAACCCCGGGAATTACAGGCCTGTTAGTCTTACTTCTGTGGTAGGCAAAGTAATGGAAAGGGTACTGAGGGATAGGATTTATGAGTATCTGGAAAGACACTGCTTGATTAGGGACAGCCAGCACGGATTTATGAAGGGTAGGTCTTGCCTTACAAGTCATATTGAATTGTTTGAGGAGGTGACCAAGTATGTGGATGAGGGTAGAGCAGTGGATGTAGTGTACATGGATTTTAGTAAGGCATTTGATAAGGTTCCCCATGGTAGGCTTATGCGGAAAGTCAGGAGGCATGGGATAGAGGGAAATTTGGCCAATTGGATAGAAAACTGGCTAACCGGTCGAAGGCAGAGAGTGGTGGTAGATGGTAAATATTCAGCCTGGAGCCCAGTTACAAGTAGAGTTCCGCAGGGATCAGT
>NC_057713.1:61574561-61581223 GCF_004010195.1 Chiloscyllium plagiosum
TTGGAGTACTGTGTGCTGTTCTGGTCGCCTCACTTTAGGAAAGATGTGGGAGCTTTGGAGAGGGTGCAGAGAAGATTTGAGGAGAAAGTGAGGTCTGCAGATGCTGGAGATCAGAGCTGAAAATGTGTTGCTGGAGAAGCGCAGCAGGTCAGGCAGCATCCAGGGAATAGGAAAATCGACGTTTCGGGCATAAGCCCTCCTGTTTCCTGGATGCTGCCTGACCTGCTGAGTTTCTCCAGCAACACATTTTCAGCTGCATAGAAGATTTACCAGGATGTTGCCTGGAATGGAGAATAGGTCGTACGAGGATAGGTTGAGAGTGCTAGGCCTTTTCTCATTGGAACGGCGAAGGTTGAGGGGTGACTTGATAGAGGTTTATAAGATGATCAGAGGAATAGATAGAGTAGACAGTCAGAAATCTTTCCCCCGGGTACAACAAAGTGTTACAAGGGGACATAAATTTAAGGTGAAGGGTGGAAGGTATAGAAGGGATGTCAGGGGTTGGGTCTTTACCCAGAGACTGGTGGAGTCATGGAATGCGCTGCCTGTGGGAGTGGCAGAGTCAGAATCATTGGTGACCTTTAAGCGGCAATTGGATAGGTACATGGATGGGTGCTTAAGCTAGGACAAATGTTCGGCACAACATCGTGGGCCGAAGGGCCTGTTCTGTGCTGTATTGTTCTATGTTCTATGTTCTATATTCAGGTCCAGCAGAAGGGTAAGGTGTGCTCGGGCTATGATTATAAGGTGTGTTATTTATATATTAGTGACATTATATATCAGAATTTGGAATTTTTACTAGTAGCATGTGGATTTGGTCTGTGTGCATAAGAGGGTTTAATAATTAACTTGTCAGCCTTTCTCAGTCCACAATCTCTAAACAGGAATGTGTTAGAGAACAGCTGACTGGGACTCTCCTGGTGGGATAATGGGAATTTATTCATACCCAGCAAATGTTGAAAGGTTTTAACTAGAATTTGATTTAGGAGAATCAGGAATCGGCTTTTGCATAGGAACAATGCATAGATTGGGACATGTTTGTTTTTCAATTCACGAATACCAGCTTGGAGTCAGATATTAGAACATTTTCTCTGGGAGAAATTAATTACTTAAGAACAATTAGGAAACAGGTTCGTTCTGTAGATGTTCTGAACAAGAGTCATATCAAACTCAAACCATTAACTATGTTACTCTCCATAGATGCTGCCAGACCCACTGACTTTCTCCTGCATATTCTGTTTATATTAGGAAATAGGTTTCTTGAAAGTAGGAGTTCATGTTTGAAAATTCCCAACCAGAAGTGTTTGGTTAGAAACTTGAATGGGTTACATGAAAAGGGGTTATAAGGAAGTTTAAGCTCAGTTGTGAGAATAATCAAGGAACAGGATATTGAGCTCTCATAACTGGGAATTTAACAAAACTGTTAAACCTATTGATGTAATTGAGAAGGAAACCTGTTCTCTGGTGTTTAAATATTGTAATATGATAGTGTTGGGAATGGATGGGACTTTAGTTTGCCGTTTGTTTTGAAATATTTCAAGCTGTGTTATATGTAAATAGCTTAGCTTGTTCTATTTTATCTTCATTTCTTTTGCAAGTAAACTTATGATCTATTATTCAAACCAAATCTGCAACATTTCATTCTTGTTTCAAAGAAAGACTACCAATTTAAATAAAATAAAATGATCTTTCAAGCCAGATTTACTTCTGAAATTTGACACATCCATTAGTAGCATCAACTGAGATGAGAAGAGGGCTGTTAGTGGAGGTGGAGGTCAGGATCAGTGGAAAAGGTAATGTTGGAATGGGTGAGGAAGTGTGTCGGGGTTGGGATTGGCAAGGGAGGGTAGGGATCTGATGGGGGTCGCGGGTGGCAGTGATGGTAGGTGGATTCATGTTGAGTTGAGCATGATGATCGTGGGAGATGGTTGTCAGAGTTCCAGCTGTGGAAGGGCCTGAGGAGATAGAGTTGAAGAGATGTGTGGTGAGTCAGAGGGTCAGCTTAATTTTTACCTAGGAGCAAGACCAACTTTTTAAAATAGTCTAACATTTTCTATGTGACTATTAACTGAAGTAGAACCCTCTGTAGTTTTTGCCTTAGATGATTTTTTTTTCAGAGGGCTTTGCACATAGGGGAAATTAGTTTTGGATAATTGAATTTCCCTGCAAATTCCTTGGAGTCTGCTGCATTGGGATTTTGCAATGTCCCACTGCACAACTCTCACCCACAAAACTTTAATCAGAATATCCAAGTCATTATTCCAACTTAGGATAATGCTACAGTTGGAGGGGAACTTGCTGGTGAATATGTTCCCATCCATCTGCTGCTCTTGTCCTTCCTGGTGGTAGAGATTGCAGGTTTAGATGCTGTTGTTGAAAGCATCCCAGTGAGTTACTGCTATACTTCCTGTGGCAGATATGCGCTCCTACCACTATGCATCAGTGGTGATGGGGGTGATTATTGAAGGTTGTAGCTGGGTGCCAATCAAGCAGGGTGATTTAACCTGGATAGTGTCAAGCTCCTTTACCTTTCTTGAAGCTGGGTCCATCCAGCAAGTGGAGGATCTTTCAGTGTGCCGGTTTCAATGGGAAATTTTAACATTAAAGTTTAATTAATTCTGGGTTGCCTGTGAAGATGATGTCTGACCTTCCTGACTTGTAACGTGTCAATGGTGGAAAAGAAGACAGTAGGTGAACAATTCATTGCAAAATTCATAGGCTCTGGCCAGTTCTTGTTGACACAGGATTTATAATTATATATTAGGCTGGTCACTTTTTGGTTAATAGTAAACTCAGGATCTTGATAATGAAAATTAAGTAATGGTGATTCCATTGAATGTCAAGGGCTTTTCGCGAGGAATCTCTCTCATTTGAAACTGTCATTGTCCTGCATTTGAGTGGATATATCTTTCCCTGAATTTATATGAGCTAATGACTGATGTTTTAAAAGAAAGCATGTAGTTTGCTTTTTTATATCATTCTTGTAGATGGCCTTTGTTCTGAAATATGAGTTTAACTTGAAAATGGACACTTAATGACTCGAATGACAAAGTTCCAAACATGTTATGCATTTCTTTCACATGCTTAGGCAATACTTAGACAGATGTCCTCTATCAAGTATTTTGTTTATGTCCACAAGTTTTAATAAAATAAAGAGACTCATGTTTTATTTAAATTAACATTTTAAATATTTACAGGGTGATGTTGCAGGAATTGTGTCATTCAGTGATTGGAGAAATTGCTTATCTTATTTATTATAGAACTAGATCTTTCAATCTACAATGACATTGCTTAGGGGCAAAGTGAGAGCAAGCCATTATTGAATAACCTTCCAACCCTGTCCAAGCTATTTTATTAACATCTCTTTTCAAAAATGACGGTCTACATCCAATGGTGTTTTAAAGTTTCTTGTATCAGCATGGCTAATTTATGAGATTCTCACATCAACAGGCTTCTAAAGATGTTATATAACTAGGTAATAAGAATTGAACTCTTGTTTGTGTAAGCAATTGAGAAGCAAAAACTGAAGTTGCGCAAGCTAGTAAAACTGTTCATGAAACAAATCCTCAGAATTATTGGTATATGTTGTTTACTTCAATGAAATGATTGAGTAATGTTATAAATCTCAAACATTAAAATAGGGTTTAAACTAGAAATGCCGCTCTTGTCCTTTTTAGTGATAGAAGATACGGTTTAGATGCTGCTGTTGAAGGCATCCTAGTGAGTATACACCACTCCATTGTGCATTGGTCATGATGGGCGTGAGTATTGGAGGTTGTGGCTGTGTGCCAGTCAAGCAGACTGATTTGACCTGGCTGGTGTCAAGCTCCTTTTCTGTTACTTACTAGGATGCCTTCAACTGCAGCATCAAAACCTGGGACTTCTACTACCAAGATGGGCAAAAGCAGCAGATCTAGTTTAATCCCTATTTTAACTGTTTGAGATTTATAACACTACTCAACCATTTCATGTCTACTTCTTCAGAGGTAAGTGAAAACATGTCAATTGCAAGAAAACAATTATTTTTCGAAATGCTATAAGACTAAACTAAAACCCCAATTTCAGAAGCAAAGAAGCACAATTTTAATGCATACCCTTTCTGTCATGTGTTCTGTCTTAGTAAAATTGAAGCATGCGTTTAGGGGATTTATTCTTACTTACTTACAGTTTGCATTAATGCAGGCTTTAACTGGAATGCAATGTTTCAGAAAATAGTGTTAAAAAACTGACCATATATGGTGTAGAATGGTAAATTTGAAGTCATACCACCATTTTAAATGTGAAAGCTAAGGGACTATTGCGTTGGTCATAAATCAGAATTAAAAATCATGTTGTTTGATACTGGTTCCAAAAAGGCAGAGAAGCCGATTACAATCTTTCAGGCTTAAACAATAACTGCAAACAGTAAAGTTCTCATATGCCACACGAGCATCTGTCAATATTTCTAAGATTTGGCTGCACAACTGAAGATTAGAGCTGTTTGAGTTTTTGGTCATAAAAATTCACACCTAGCTACCAGCTTAAAAGCACTCAGATTTTAAGAGTGAGCGTACTTCATAAATGAATACTTAAAATAATAATAAACTTTGCCATAAGCTGTCAGAGCCTGGCATTTTCCCAGCTACCAGAGTAAGGAGTTCCATTTACGAAAGTTACAGCATGAAAAGTCAAGAAGGGGAGAAATAATGGATACCAACAAGTCTTGTGCCAAGTCCAACACAGAGACAGGATATTCAATTATGAATAAACCTGGAAAAAAAAATCAATAAAAAATCTAAGTAACTTTTTGAAAAGCTACTGGATATATCCACTGGCTTAATGAATGGAAAAGAAATAAGAAAAGACAATACAATATGCAGTTTAGCATAGTCAAAGAATTGACTAATTGGTTTGTCTAGAAATGGGGTCACATTCCATGTGTTTTGCAGGACTAAGGGTCCAATATGGCAAACAGTCTGCCACCATTGATTCTATACTGACAGTATGTTCCCCTATATGTTGGATTAATCACGACCATGAAGAGAGCAAAATGCCAGAGCCATTTAAAAATCTCACACAATATTTAAATAAAAGTCTGCATTTCTTGTAAGGCCTTTCGTAAAATTAGTCCAAGTCAGCATTTGTGCTGATATTTTTGTTAGTGCTCTTCAAATTAATTGCACTACTCTGCTCTGCACATTTCGCAGAGATTTTCTTTTCAAGCATTTATCCAATTGTCTCTTGAAAGTTACTGTTGAATTTACAAGGTTACAATAACTAAGAAAAAAACTTCATCCGTGTTCTGCCTCTTTAAGCAATTATCTGTAATCTATGACCTTTGGATATTGATCCTACTGCCAGCAAAACAGATTATCTTTATTAATGGCCATCTCATCAGAATAACATTATGCTGCAAAGAACGCTGTACAAATACTATTTAGATTTTTCATTCCATTTTTTCCTTCCGATGTTGCTGATTAAACTCTAGGAATTTTATTGGTTGTTTTCTGCTTTCAACAACTGAAGCTTCTGTTAACAGATTTTGTTTTGGATTCAGGCGCCTTTTATCTCCCCTGAAAAGTTTTGTTGCAGTCTTACGCAGTTAATGAGATCTACCTTTGGATTTGGAGAATGAGAGAAAGCAGCAAAGAACACAGGACAGAAGAGCATCTGCTGAGAGAAGGGGAGGAGAAAACAGACAATGAGTAGGCAGCTTAACCACATTGGATCTCCTTTTCTCATTCTCATTCTTGGAAGTGGCTTAGCTTCTTACAAATCCATGCCAGCTGCCGAAGTCTCAGCTCAAGCTTCAACCAGGGCACAGACTGTGCCGCTTTTGGATACCAAGACCAGAGAAGCATTTAGTATTAAATCAATAAGCTGCAGAAAGAGCCATCAGTGGTAATCCCACAACCATGTCACCTCCATCCGCCATGACCAGGGCCTCCAAGCCCTCCGTTTCTTCCTCTCCCAACGTCCCCAACAGTACCCTTCCAGCGACACTCTCATTTGTCTGGCTGAACTGGTCCTCACCCTTAACAATTTCTCCATTGAATCCTCCCACTTCCTCCAGACCAAAGGGGTAGCCATGGGCACACGTATGGGCCCCAGCTATGCCTGTCTCTTTGTTGGCTACGTAGAGCAGTTGATCTTCCGTAATTACACCGGCACCACTCCCAACCTCTTCCTCTGCTACATTGATGACTGCATTGGGGCCACCTCGTGCTCACGCGAGGAGGTTGATCAATTCATCAACTTCACCAACACATTCCACCCCGACCTTAAATTTACCTGGACCATCTCTGACACCTCCCTCCCCTTCCTGGACCTCTCCATCTCCATTAATGACGACCGACTTGACACTGACATTCTTTACAAACCCACCGACTCCCACAGCTACCTGGATTACACCTCTTCCCACCCTACCTCCTGCAAAAATGCCACCCCATATTCCCAATTCCTCCGCCTTCACTGTATCTGCTCCCAGGAGGACCAGTTCCACCACAGAACACACCAGATGGCCACCTTCTTTAGAGACCGCAATTTCCCTTCCCACGTGGTTAAAGATGCCCTCCAACGCATCCCATCCACATCCCGCACCTCCGCCCTCAGACCCAACCCCTCCAACCGCAACAAGGACAGAACGCCCATCAAAGTTTTACCTGCACATCCACTAATATCAT
>NC_057713.1:61581672-61605872 GCF_004010195.1 Chiloscyllium plagiosum
CCCTCCCCCACTCACCTATTGTACTCTATGCTACTTTCTCCCCACCCCCACCATCCTCTCATTTATCTCTCCACCCTTCAGCCCCTCTGCCTGTATTCCTGATGAAGGGCTTTTGCCCGAAACGTCGATTTTACTGCTCCTCGGATGCTGCCTGAACTGCTGTGCGTTTCCAGCACCATTCTAATCTAGACTCTGGTATCCAGCATTTGCAGTCATTGTTTTTACCACAACCATGTCAGCATGGTTACTGAGGCTCTGTGAAATGGGAGGAACAGCGGCATCGCACTTTGCACATTGCAGATATTCTCAGTGTCTAAGATACTATAGATTGCATTCATATTTCCTTCCATGCCCAACTTGGATCCTTGTTACTCTCTCAATAAATAGCATATTTATAACTGCAAGAGGCATATTATGCAGGCCTGTGAACAATATGCTGACAAGTCATCATGCGTTCATTCTGCACCTGTCCTTATATGGTCTTTATTAAACAGACCACGAGGTTGAGTTGCTGAATGGGTGACAAGGAGTCAGAGTATTGAGTACAGAAGTTGGGAGGTCATGTTGCGGCTGTACCGGCCATTGGTTGGGCCACTGTTGGAAGACTCCTTTCAATTCTGATCTCTCTCCAATCAGAAGGACGTTGTGAAACCTGAAAGGATCAGAAAAGATTTATAAGGATGTTGACAGAGTTGGGAGATTTGAGCTATAGGGAGAAGCTGAATAAGCTGGGGCTGTTTTTGCTGGAGGGTCAGAGACTGAAGGGTGACATTATAGCAGTTTATAAAATCATGAAGTGGGTGGATAGGGTAAATGGACAAAGTCTTTTTCCTCAGGTATTAGAATCCAGAACTAGAGGGCATAGGTTTAGGGTGAAAGGAGAAAGATATAAAAGGGAACTAAGGGGCAACATTTTCATGCAGAGTGTGGTGTGTGTATGGAATGAGCTGCCAGAGGAAGTGGTGGAGGCTGGTACAACTGTGACATTTAAAAGGCATCTGGATTGGTATATGAATAGAAAGGGTTTGGAGGGATATGGGCCAAGTGCTGGCAAATGGGATTAGATTAGGTTAGGATATCTTGTTGGCATGGATGAGTTGGACCAAAGGGTCTGTTTCCATGCTGTACATCTCTATGACTCTCTGAATCTAAATGCTGTAATGCTACCAGCCTCCGCTACTTCCTCCAGTGGCTCATACCGAACAAGTGCTACTTTCCATGCGAAAAAGTTATCCTAAGGTCCCTTTTAAATTGTTCCCCTCTCACCTTAAACCTATGCCCTCAAGACTTTTCTCTCCCAACTCAAAGACCTTGTCTATTCACCCCCTCCATGCACCTCATGATTTTATAAACCTCTGGAAGGTCACCCTGCAATTTCTGATGCTCCAGGGAAAACAGCCCCCACCCATTCAACCTCTCCTGATAGCTCAAACCCTCCAGCCCTTGTAAATCTTTTCTGAATCCTTTCAATTTTCACAACATCCTTCTTAAACTAGGGAGACCAGAATTGCACACAGTATTCCAAAAATGGCCTAACCATTATCCTGTACAACTAAAACACGACCTCCCAACTCCTATATTCAATGCACTGACTAATAAAGGAAAGCATACCACACACCTTGTTCACAATCTGATCTACTTGCGACTCCACTTTCAAAGAGCTATGAACCTGCACGCCAAGGTCTCTTTGTTCAGGAAAACACTCTCCAGGACCTTACCATTAATTGTATAGGTCCTGTCCTGATTTCCATTTCCATTTATCAAAATTAAACTCCATCTGCCACTCCTTGACCCATTGGTCCATTTGATCATGATCTCTTTCTACTCTGAGGTAACCTTCTTCGCTTTCCACTACACCTCCAATTTTGATGTCATCTGCAAACTTACTAACCTATACCGTACCAATCACCATGACACTCCACTGGTCACAGATTTCCAGTCTGAAAAACAACCCTCCACCATCACCTTTTGTCTTCTACCTTTGAGCCAGTTCTGTATTCAAATGGTTAGTTCTCCTTGTATTTCATGTGATCTAACCTTGTTACCCAGTCTACCATGAGGAACCTTATCGAATACCTTACTGAAGTCCATATAGATCACGCCCATCACTCTGCCCTCATCAATCTTCTTCATTACTTCTTCAAACATCTCAATCAAATTAGTGAGACATGATTTTCCAATGCACAAAGCCATGTTGAATATCCCTAATCAGTCCCTGCCTTTCCAATCCATGCACATCCTGTTCCTCAGGATTCCCTCTAATAACTTGCACACCATTGATGTCAGGCTCACAGGTCTATAGTTTCCTGGCTTTTCCTTGCCACCTATCTTAAATAGAGGCAGTTAGCCAAGCTCCAGTCTTCCGACACCTCACCTGTGACTGTCAATGATACAAATATCTTGGCAAGGGGCCCAGCAATTGCTTCCTTAGCTTCCCACATAATTCTAAGGTACACCTGATCAGGTCCAGGGATTTATCCACTTTTTTGCATTTTAAGACATCCTCATCTCTAATTTTTCATGATGTTGCTACTTATTTCCCCATGCTCTACATCCTTCAGATCCTTCTCCACAATAAACATTGATGCAATATACTCATTTTGTATATTCCCCATATTCTGCAGTTCCACACTCAGGTGGCCTTGCTGATCTTTAAGGGGTCATGTTTTCTCCCTATTTTCCCTTTTGTCCTTAATGTATTTATAAAATCCTTTGGATTCTCTTTAATCGTACTTGTAGCTGAAAAGTTAACCTACAGAACCATAAAATGACCAGAAATATTATGGACCAGGCAGTTGGTGTCTCAAGCAAAGCTTCTTCCAGCTAGGTTCATATATAAGAACAGTATATCCTTGTGTCTGCCTAATAACTTTGTTTTACAGGGGAATCAGCTTATACCACCAGAAATGCAAGAGATGCATGAGGGCGAGGAAGAAGAGCAGCAAGTGGAGGAAGAGCATCATGTGCATTGATCATCAGTTGCCTAGCTCTTGGACAGCAGCTCATTTAAGGGTGCTTCACATGATCCATCTCTCCTATTGATTTACTGCCAAAAATTATTCAGTCCAACTGTATAGATCTTGCTCTTACTGCACTACAATTAACACCAGCTCAATGTCCACATCAAATATTACTCTAATGACTCTATTTTAACTGAGTATTATACTTGCCATGAATAAATAGTCAATCACTTGCTTGATTACCCACCCTACTGCTCTTTTTTAGATCTACCCCTAGTGATTATTGCTTGGGAGACCAGCGGAAGAAAGTGGTGAAGAGACAGAGGCCAGTGGAGAAGTCACAGATGTCAGCTATTGAGAGCAGGAGAGTGCTGGAGGTGAGTAGGGGACGAGACAAAGGCCAGTGGTGGACAACTAAGGCTCTGCAGGGAGGCAAGAGTGCTGAAACAAATGGGAGAAAGCAGGAAGCCAGTGGGAGATTGCCAGAGACCAGTGGAGGTCAGCCAGATGCCAGTGGGACAGGAGTGACTGGGTGTTGGAGACCAGAGGGAGAGAGAGCTTAAGGTCAGCGAAGGAGATCTTTAGAACTGAAAGCAAAAACTAATTTGTAAAAACAAGAGCTAGAAATACAGGAGCAGCAACAACAGACACATTATATTTATCAAAACAGGAACATAGAAACAAGAGGAGTCCATTTGGCCCATCGAGGCTGCCATACAATTCAATACGGTCTTGGCTGATCAAACATTTCATTGCCTTTTACCCAACACATTCCCATAACTGTGTATACATTGGTAATCAGAAATGTCTTGATGTCATCCTTTAATATACTCAAAGCCTTGAGTTGCCACAGCTCTCTTTGGTAGAGAATTGCAAAGATTCACACTCTGAGTAAACGATTTTCTTCTCATCTGGACCTAAATCGTACCATTTTACTTTTAGATTGTATCCACTGTTCCAAGGCTTCCCACCCAGGGTAAATATCTGACCTGTATTAAGTACTTTGTAAGTTTCAACGTGATCACGTCTCATTCTTCAAAACCCTGGAGAATACAGGCCCAACCTCTCTGTATATTGCTAGATCTTTAAACATTAAAGTTAATGAATTTGATCACTGTAATTGAAGAAAGTTATGATATTGTCACAGCAAGTGAAACAGGGTACTAATCAGATCAACAAACTAACTCTGTGCATTTTAAATTACACTGTTTTGTTAAAAACAAATGCCCATCACATTGGAGATAGAATGGCATTTGATGTAAATAACAATATGAATGTAATGTTAATTTAAATTCTGTTTCTGGATTGTCTTGAAATTTTTAATTGATCAATGGGCAATCTTATTTCTTCTCACCCAAATCCCTCCATTGTCATAATGGGAGACTTTAATCGGCTTAACATTGATCAAATGCTACATGAACTAAATTTAACAATCCAATATATAGAGAGTGCATTTTGGATAAGGTTCACTGTTGTTTGCAACAGTACTTATCCACCTTCAATCACACTCAAAATACATAACACACCCAGTGAAATACATTGGCATGTAAACGTTTGGCAAAAGGAACATGACTCAAATCTGGTTTGGATTACCTATAATGAAGATGTCAATCTACAGAGTCAAGTACTCTACAATGCCCTTAACTGTGTTATCAACAAACAAGTTTCCTTTATGGGCACCAAAGATTCATGAACTTCAATAAACCACAAATGACAGATTGTAGCAAATCGATGCTTCGCAAATGGGAGTCTGCCTATCACTATGACAGATCCAGACCGTATAGGTGCAAAGAAACAAGGGGAGCCGGTAAACCAAAATGCATAAATGTATCATGAATAATTGGTATCCCACTGCACTTGTTAAGAGAATGTGCATACAAACTCTGTACCGCTAACACACATTCTCAACAAATCATGATAAATCAGGAAAGAAACCTACGAATGGAAATGAACAATGTAACCCTTGTACAAAGGCCATTTTCATCTATTGGTGAAAACTCTCTCACTGACCATTTTGCTGAATCAGGTAAAAGTGTCATTGTGAAACAGATGATGACCAACATGACAAATATTTAGACATCAGCCATTTAATAATACTAAGGACTTATCCACAGTCCATTGTCCAGCAGATCTCTGAAAATAATGGCATCTTAAGAATGATAGATAGAAAACACCAACAACAATAGTCTACCTCATTTCAGAAAACAAGTGAATTATAACACTACAATCAACGATATTGTTCATGAACACTGAATCACAAACGTTATCAATAAACAACAATATCCTTGAAAAGAATCAATTTCTTCCACTTGAATAATATTCTATCCTCAGTTCCACAAGGAACCAATTAGGACCTATTACATATTTAGTCATCATAAACAATATCCATATTAATAATACTATGTCTATGGGAGATGATATTATAGTGATAACACCACTGGTCTAGTAATGCAGGAATCCATGCTATGCTTTCAGATTCAGATCACACTGTAACAACTGATGGAATTTCTTTTCAGTTGCCATCTGGAATTAAAAGCTAGTCTCGATGATGTTGACTATAACAAATATCACTAGTTGTTAATAAACCTATCTAGTTTATTAATATCTACTGAATTTATTGGCATGTAACTCTAGATCCACACCAATTTGTCCATCCAGTTCACAATTAGAGATACGGTGCAAATTCTGACATTTCCCATGAAAATGTTTTGTTTTAAATCATTACTTTAAATATGTGCATGAGTTGATTCTCATCGAGCATTGAAATCAAAATGACATATCTCACATGCAAGGGGCAATTACCTTGCTGATTGGATGGTAAACAGAGAATGGTAAGACTGATGCCCCAAAAGCAATGTTCTTGATCTTCACATCAAGATAAAGATAGACCATAAACCCTTCTTGGTTTCTAAGGAGTAACTATTCAGATTGAGGATGATGAGGTTACATGCAAAAACAGAGCATATTCCCTGAAAATACTACGCCAAAAGCTTCATCTGATAACTGCATGGTAAGGTCTGACAAAGGATATGTAGCTTTTGTTGAAAAGATGGAAATCTTTAGATCAGTACCAAGCATAATTTTACCAGCAATAATTCAGCAATTGAATGAAAACAAAGTTGGATAGATGTTTGATGAAACATGCATTCCGGCCAGAGAGTACTATGTTAAAGGATGGCCATCTTATATGAGATGCAATCCAATTCTCAGACAGTATGGTACATAACGAGAATACTTCAGTGTAGTGGATAATTTTCTCATCTATGATAGAGAGTGTACATTCTGTCCTGAGACAAAACAACTTAGAATGATTGCACCAAGTGTATTGGGGTATCATTAAATGATGAGCCAAAACAAAATATTCTATTTGGTGACCAGAAATTTAAAATCTTTAGAAGAGATTTTATAAAATTGTATTACTAATACTATTCATCATCAGGAGACAAGCAAATCATTGATGTAATCTTGCAATCTAAGTAACCTGCATTAACATGACAAGTTCAATGATCTTATATTTTACAATTTTCTGAAGTGTTTGGGAACATTTTTTTCTAATGGTGCAAAGTGTATTTGCATTGCTTCCAAACTTCCCCATCTCTTCAATTTGTTACCAAGCAAGGAAGAAACCAGGAAGTGATATTGAGCTCAATACTCACCTTGTCTAGTCATTACAAACCAGTGATGGGAATTGAAGCCATGCTACCAGCATCACAGCAAACCTACAACCCAGCAAACTGAGCTAAACCAATCTGCAGTGGGAATGTATAAGAAAGTAATTCACATTATCAGAATATGGGATCTAGCTGGTTGGAAGATTGGCCTGGAATGAAAGGGCAGGTGGAATAAGATAAAGCACAAGAGGTTTAAGATGAAGGAAAAATATTTTGAGCAGATGGTGATTGTGAAACTGAAGGAGATAACAGAGCTAAGGAGAGGAAAGATGGATTTGGATTTCAAATTTAAGACATTGTGGGAAGAGATCTAGCACAGATCTACCAAGGTCAATGTTGTCAATTGAGAGAACTTTGCAAAGCAGACTTTTGGTTGAGCAGGTATTTCCAGAGCAGTCTGATGTCAGCAGGAATGCATTGAGATATTTTGGAAACAGCCATTTGTAAGGATTTCAACAGAAGTTGGGATGAGGCAGAAGTAGCAAATCTTGGTGACTGAGAAAATATGGAATTTAACCTCATGGTTAAATTGGATGACTTTGATGACAACGACAAGTAATTTGTCTTGAATGTAAGGTACTGAGTTATCAACAGAGGAACTTGACTTCATTAAAGATCCAGTGGACTCTGCTAGTGGATGAACTGTCTCCCTCTCCCTCTCGAATGTCAATTTATGTATGGATAAGGCTTTGTCATCTCTATACTTACTGTGGATGACTGCATTCAATCCTACCGGCACCTTATCCTTACATATCTCATGTCACCCGATATCATTAGGTGCACAGTGTCATAACTTGCTTTTATAATATGCCTGAAAATGTCTTGAAATGCTTCACAGTATTGAAGGTGCGAGATTCCTGATGAAGGGCTTATGCCTGAAACATCCTGCTCCTCGGATGCTGCCTGACCTGCTGTCCTTTTCCAGTACCACAGTCTCTACGCTGTATGTTGAGGGTTCACGAAGAAATATTGGGAATGGAACTGTGTTTTGCAAGCATGTGTGTGGAAACTGTCTCTTGGTTGTGGATATTGTCATCGATGGATTGCACGCCAATGTGGAGGAAGCCAGCGATTGATCTTTTATGGTTCCAGATGCAAACGTGCAGAATGGTAAAATGAGGCAACGCTGTAAATGTTGTAGCTTTGATAGATTAGGCAGGAATGGAACCAAGCTAGAGCGATCCCAATGAGCTGGCCAAATAAACGCTGTGGGAGGAAGTAGCGAAGGAGGTTCCACTGGTAAACAGTACTAAAGCCGGCAGCAAGATGAAGGTGACTGCAGAAGGGCCAGTTCTGCAGTCATTTATGAAGTGTACGGTTAACTTTGAAATTTTCCCTCCCACATATCCATTTATTATATAATTGTATATTTATGAAAATAAAGTTAACTTTTAATTGGAGTTTATGTATTCAAGACAGTTCTTCAGTAGCTAGTAAAACGGAAGCCGAGGCTATTCCGTTTTCTTTCGTGTGTGTTGGCGATGTCTTCACAGAACCGGTAAACTGATGCTGGATTTACTGGAACATACTCAATGTGCACTTGTGAGAACCATGTTCACGGAAAGTCAATCTAATTGTCTTTCAGTGACACGTAACCATCGTAACGAATTAAACACATGTATGTGAAATTTCCCAGCTCTAAATTCACCAAGTAACTGAACTTAAATTTAAAACATTTAAACTCTGCAATATTTAAAAAAAACACGCACACTTATGGTCATCCTCTGAGTAGAAATATTTCAGGAGCAATAGATTCTAAGTTGCCTTTAGCTACATAACAAAGATTTCAATAAAGATCTCTTTCAATAAAGACATCACTGTTCAGCTACATGTAAAAACAAGTTAGCTGGTGCCAGTCACATTGAAGTATCTTGTTATGCTGTTTCCTGCAATTGAGAAGTAGCTGGGAATTGATTCAAGTGTTGCTTCTACAATGATTTAACAGACCCTGGTGAAATTAATACTAGCTTGCTATGTACAGGTGACTGTCAAATTCGAAATCGAAATAGATTAGAAACCAATCGAAAAGGGCCGCGATGTGAACCTTCAAAGCCCGGTTCTAACTACATGCTACTGTTCGAACTGACTTGAGCAAATCAACAGGATTATGTAAAGCCTTTTCCATTATCAGACTCTGTGAGTCTCATCTAATCGGTCCAAAATTGACCCTTGAGTTTTAAAAAAAAATCATTCTTTCTCAGAAAAACCAAGTCCCATTGTTTGAACTTGTGATGTCGATCTAAAGCAAACAAACGTCTCTATTTCACAGGTTAAAAGATCGGAATTTAATAAGTAGATTGCCAATTTAGTAACAAGCTTTTTTTGTGTGTGTGTGGGGGGGGGGGGGGGGGCGGTTGAGGTGGGAATCTTTACCGTGAATCATATTAAAAATTGTAAGCTATTGTGTTTAGATATTTAAATTCGCGGTAACTTCCCTCAGAAACAACGAACGTCTGATGCGTTAGCAGCCGAGACGGATTGAAATGAAACATTTCTCAGTCAAGTAAATGGCAGGTTCTTAATTCAGTATCAGACAGAACAGAACATCTATCTTGACCACAGCTTAAATATCAACTCTGAAATAATCAGATGTTTGCATAGGATCGGCATATTTAAAAAAAAACCTTAATGTGATCAGGTGCGAAATTAACAGACGATTTAATGTTATCATCCAATGGCTCATGATCACATTAAACAATTAAACTCTCTGCTGCATTCACAGACTGTTCTGTAACTCTTTTTTTTCTGAAGTGGAGGTTCACCAATTCTCGCTAAATAATGTTCAATCCCTTACTCCATATTTGCCAACTAGAACTTTTCCGGTTCACAAACCGGAATTCATGTGTATTCATGTCTGTCTGACGCTTAACTGTTTATTTCACAAAGTTATACTTGTCAAATCCACATATAAACAGTGAATACTTTTCTGCAACGTTAATCCCTCAAATGTTAGTTTAAAGTCAGTGGCAGTCTACAAGAATCCACTTTATTGTGTACTAGGTAGGAATAATCCAAAGCAAATTGACTGTGGTCCTGTACTGTAATTGGAAAATAGTTCCAGCTAACCTGCCCAGTTATCTTTTTCAACTAAGCTGTACATCACAGTACATCATACAGCTTATCCAAAGTGAGTAGGCTGAATTACTTGGATTCTCCCAGGAGTCTTAGCAACATTTACAGTGTTAGTGAACCATTTAAAGTTGTAATTTATGGCAATTACTGCGCTACAGTTGCACATAATGCAACAAGGTATATGACGCCATCAGTTGTAAACAAGGAAATTGTGCAAATATTGGTAAGAGAGAAACTACAACGAAATGGGCAAGAAAGGAATTCACAGATGATGGTCAGGCTAATTATTGCCTATAATAGGAGGCATATCTTTCAATCGGTAATATAATGGATGGGGTACACGTCTCATTTTGATAGGGAGTATTTAACGATGTTTACGTGTTAAACGCTTCTCAAGGAGTACAATTCAAACGACTTTTCAGTTTGCCAGACACCTCAACAGGAAAATAATTGTTTCCTGTGCCATGTCCTGTGCATTGGTCGGTTGATCCAAATGCTTACAGCTTTGATGTGAAACAGATGGTAATTAACGCCAGGATTTCACAGAAACAAGATCCATCCTGTATGGACATTTGTGTATTCATGTCTGTCTGACGCTTAACATCCCATTCTTTGACATTTGTACACGGATGATGCAGTGTAACATATTTTAAAAGTTTTATTATAAAAAAAAGTCAAACACGTTTATAAAAAAAGTGGATTGGAAAATACATAGTCAAACATATCAAAGTGCAGGTCGTTACAAATATGCTTTTAACTTGCACACATTTAAGTGTCTTGGTGCACTGCTGCATTTAGTTCACTTTCATACCTAATGCATCCAAATACAAAAATAGAGAATTTACATTATATAAGATGATGATGTGCAGCTGCATTGACAGAAGGCACAAAGTGGATTTTACACTGCGTTTGCATTCCATGATGCTGTACATAGTTTGAACATTTGTAATCAAAGTCTTTGGTAAATTTTTTAAAAAGTTGCTTCAACAATTTGAAAATAATAAAAATCTTGATTGAACAGAGCTGTTGATGCTGGGTTGTGAATGTGAAAACACAATTATAATTTTCGCCTTAGTATCATTCCACGTTTCTCAGTGTGCAACACAACATCCTGATTCTTCGTGTTTGTGGAGTAGAGACATTCTGGAGAAGGTTTTGGCACAATTCTTGCATTGATATTTTTTCACATCTGAATGAGTTTGTAGATGAGCCCTCAGGTTCGATCGATCAGCAAATGCCCTGCTGCAATGAGGACAAGAGAATGGTTTTTCACCTGAAAACAGAAGGATATAAATTTTGTTTACATTAGTCTAATAAACATCATATAATGAAAGTGAAAACATTCAATTCCGTTAATCAAATTTGTTATTTTAAATTATTCAGTTAATGCATTTTAGTTTTAGGTAAAATGATTGAGTCTGTAGAATTAGCATATGTATAAAATATTTTAATCGTACTATCATAATGAAAATGTTATGACTGAGATAAAAACGCAACCAACTATCTGAATATTAATGAAAGAACAGAGACCCAAAGCGGTAAACATGAATGTGGTGATGGTGCCAAGTGGTAACAGGTGCATTCAGACCCGTGTCCTGTCAACATCGCTATGAATTCTGATATTTTTCCCTCAATCACTTCATACAGATGGCAGTGGCCGTACAACCTGTAGACGAGTCACAGGCTCAGCAGCCACAACATTTCTTCTGCTATTTAAACAACGGGTTCTGTTGTGTCTTGAGGGTGGTTTAATAGAGGCGTGTGTACAAATCTGCTAACGTTTACCCAACTTGTCTCGCGAAGTGCAGTCTCAAAATAAGTTCTCACAAGCTTTAACTAAGTTCGATTCTCTTCATTTGCCGTCGACGTAAGTTCTTATTTTTAAGAGGGAAAGCAACAAATACGACAAGACGAATTTATTGTCCTCTAAAAGGGAACTTTCGATTTGATCTGGTAAAGTGCCAGAAATTTCTACTAATGGTATAATGTGTTGGAAGGTGCTTAATCTTTTATGATCTTTTAACGCAAATAAACTAAGTTGTTCGCCTCGTCGGGCAAAAAGAATTCCGTTAAAACTTGGGCGTACTTACCAGTGTGTGTTCGGATATGCCCCTGCAACAGCCATGGTCTGGAGAATGCTTTGCCACAGATTTTACATACACACGGCAGCGTGTGGGTCCGGATGTGCATCTTCAATGCTCCCAAGCTGACATACTCCTTCTCACAGTATTTGCAGCTGAAGGATTTGCGAGTTTGAGCGTCGCAGTGTAGCTGCTTGTGTTTGGCCAGTCCTGAGAAAGTGGAATACGCCTTGCTGCACAAGTTACACTGAAACTTCTCGGCGTCCACGCCGTGTTCATCCGATACTTTGGGGTGAATCCTCTCCTCTTCGTCGCTGATCGAACTTTCCGAGCTATTGGGATCCCTGTGCAACCGATCTGAGTTGGACCGCTGAGGGCTGAGGTGCCCCCCTGGACATAGGCTCCCGTTACTGAGGGGCGAGGAGTGAGCGGATGAGTATTCCGAGGCAGGTGCAGGGTCACTGGGGACAGGAGAAGGGATGAGCCCAGAGCAAACACTCCACACACTAACTGGATTGTAAGCCCCAGAACTGAGGATCTCCGGCTGAGGAATGACTGGCATTGGGTAACTCTCATACAGGAACGGAGAAATGATGACTGCAAGCAAAATAAAACACGCAAATAAGACACCCCAAATCATCCAGAGTATAAAACAGCTCAAAAGTTAAATCGTGTTTCGTAGGATACGTCTTCAATTGACCCATCTCACCTCTTTGCTGCCACCCAGGGTTTCGAACTATATTCGGGTTCATACGCATTTTATAGTAGAACTTACAGCTTCATTCAATGACAAAAAGCAACTCAGCCAAGAGCAGAAAGTTGCAGCAAACTCCAGAACTCACAAATTTCCATGTCTCTTTTATAATTACACAGTAGGAAGATCATAGAATTTACCTGTTTGCGTGTCCAGTTCGCCATAATTTGGTTTTTTGCTGGTGCTAAAATGTTTCTTGACTAGAAAAGATCGCGGCATCTTGGGGTGTGGATGGGGGAAAGGATGAGGGATGTTGGGGCGAGGGGTGTGTGGGGCGTTGACAGCTTTCTCTACAATAACCCTGAAGTGGAGGAGGATTTTAAAGCAAAGGTCTCTCCCGCCTCCTGCGCCCACCCCTCCTCAGCTGAGAATATATCCGATGTAAAGTGAGGGGTGCTGCCTAAGCTCCTCTCGCAGGAGGCAGTGCAGACTGCGAACGCATTCCTACAGTTTCTGCTGTAAATAGTCAGGTGCAGAGGGGAGCAGGGCGCACGCGCATGGATTTGCATCTGTCGCCCAGATTGACCAATGACGGGCCTTGAGGTGGGGCGTCGGTCAGGGATTGGTGGAGCCGCCCGAGTTCGCGCAAAGCGACAGGTGCTGGAGACGGCGCAGGCGCGGCTGGTCCTGCTGGGACTTGTCGCCCTCCCTCCGGGTGGAGCATTCCTTGTCTCGGGTCAAAGGAGTCCAGACCCCCTGCGTGAGCTTTTGCACCTACTACGCTTCCAAACGAGACTCCGGTTTATTATTACTGCAAACCTTTCTCTGAAGGCCAGACTCATTCCGACTAGGTACCAAGGGAAAATGACGTTTTGTTTTAGTCTTTGCAGACCGTTTCCCATGACAAGGGACGTGTAAATTAATGTGACCAACGCACCAAAGGAAAATCGTCCCAAAGTACTAACATGCCTCTGTAAAGCTGATCATGTGTAAATTGGATAGTGTGACTCATTAGCTGTTTGTATTAACTGTCACTGATTACAAATTCGACACAAGGGAATAAAACCAAAATCTAAAGGGACAGCTGTGAGTGTGTCTCTGGTATTAAGGTGGTTAAGAATGATGCGCTCCACTGCCTTTATTGTTAGTAATATTATGCTGTAGTTCAAGAATATGCAAGGTTAAAGTTTCCTCAAAATGCTCGGACTCAACTACAAAAAAGAAATCAGTTTTCGCACAGTCAGGGCTACAACACAGCTTCATGCGAGTGCCAAGCAAAGTCTTATTTAAAGAGCAGCTTTTATAAATAGATTTTCCTCTGGGTGCTCCGGTTTCCCACACTCCAAAGATGTACAGGTTAGGTGAATTGGCCATGCTAAATTGCCCAGAGTGTTCACGGATGTGTAGGTTAGGTGCATTAGTCAGGGGTAAATGTAGAGTAATACTGTAGGGGAATAGGTTTGAGTGGGATACTCTTAGGGGGGTCGGTGAGGACTTGTTGGGCTGAAGGGCCTGTTTCCACACTGGAGGTATTCTATGATTATCTCCACGTTTTATCTTCATATCTCGATGCTTTATCTCCACGTAGTAATCGTACGAGAATGTGATGAGGAAGGGTCACCGGACCCGAAACATTAACTCAGATTTCTGTTCACAGATGCTGCCAGACCTGCTGAGCTTTTCCAGCAACTTCTGTTTTTGTTTGTGTACGAGGATATTTACTGGAATTAGACTGAATAGTATTTTAACTGATCTCTGCAAGCATAAAAAAAGTAGAGTATATCATGGACAGTATTAAATGATGATTTATTTAACCTCTCGTGATTTAAAGATTCGTGAAAACTTTATGCCTTCGGATTGCTCCAAACAAAATCCAAATTTGGAACGAGAAATCCACAGGACTTCTTACCTGGAAATGTTACACAAAATTAAACAAGCGTAATATCGCATTTCATAAGCTTATGAATAAAAGGAAATCTGACAATGAGTGCAGCTCTTGAGGCAAAGGAGTCCCCGTCTTTTTGTCAATGCAAATTAATTACAAGAAGGTAAGAATTACTCCATTCACTCTCATGCGTCGGACATCCAGATGTTTTAAAGGAAAACAATATTCCGCAAACTGACTTTTAGAAGAAGCGACTACGTGCACTTGTCGAACCACAAAACTTCAGGCTGTTGTCGGGCAGAATACAAGCGGAATGGTTCAAACAGGGAGGGAGGGAAGGAATCAAACCATGCAGATTCCGTAAACTGCTGCAAAAGTTAATCACATCAGCAAATGGTTCAGCATTTTCTGATTTACTGCAGCCTCCTCTGCTGGTCAAAATGTCTAACTGCAAGACAAGTGAATCCGTTGAGGGACACCCGACATTTCAATTATCAAAAGTCTCCATCTAGCGGCTACAATACTAAGCAACCATGGAAGCTTGACAGAGAATAAGGCAATAATATGAGAAATTTTGACAAGTTTTGACAATATAAGAGGAAAATCGGTATTTGTCAGTGGTTTTAATGCAATTGATACACTCACTGACATAAGCATTAATATTGGTGTATAATAGCTCCCACTAGTATTATTGATATACAAAAGTAAATATCACTGGGCTGAACAGACTTGACACTCGTAAATGTTCTGTTAAAACCTCATCCTTTAAATCGACTAAAGCACTCATTTTAAAGCCTGGTGCAGTAAAGCAGATATTAACATCAGTCTTGTACACAAGTAGGCTTATCAAAAGATGCATTTTTAACAACTGTTTTGCACTAAATGCCGGTAAGTGGTTCTTTCTCCAAAAACTTAGTATGTTGTGTAAACCAATCAATCTACAGAAAGCATTGACGAACAATAGGTTAGGCCAGTAGTTGGAGTTCTGAATTATCCAAAGGTCATAAGTTCAAATCTCAGCATGGCAAGGTGTGAAACTGATTTAAATGAATCTGGTCATTTGTGGGATAGCTGTAAAAACTCAGTGGGATCACTAGTGCCCTTCAGGGATGGGAAATTGCCTGGTCTGGCCATCATATGATTTTAATTTCACACCTTATGGATGGTCTAAGGACAGCAAAAAAAATTCTTCCTCAACATGAATTTTAAAAGATATGCAATTGGACCAAATCTCTAACAAAGGGGTTAGAGCAGCTCCCAAATGTGGAGTGTGTAAAGAGAAGTATGATGATAATAAAAGGTTATAATTTCAAAGCACTTAATTAGCTCTTGCACGAGTCCAAGTGTATGCTGCCTGAGTACAGTATCAGGATGCAGTTTTACTGCCACTTCTCTATCACTGTATAACAGTTTTCAGTGTTATGGATCAGGCCAGACCCCCTTCAAAACATTTTTCAAGAAAGTAGCCCACACTCTAACTTTGCTAGTTTTAAGCAGGTGTGAAGTGGATATTACAGGAGAGAATCAACTGGTCAAACCACTTAATTTTAAACAAAGCAGAATTTATTTACAAGATTACTGAATGAAATACAAACAAAAGAGAACAGAATACTGAATAACTTAACCTATTCAAAAACCCAACAGATCATCCCAACTTAATGATGCTGTTCCAAATATTGCAACAATCCCCCTAAACAACCCTTGACACAAAAGGTAAAAGCAAATACAAGGTCTTACAGGAGAGAAGTCAGAGAGAGCAGGATCAGCCTGGACCTGCCTTTTTCGGTCCAGCAGCTTTTTCAACTCTGCTGTGTTAAAACAAAAACTAAACCAGAATCAAGTTGAGCTAGGAGAACTGGCCACTCCCCAGTTGACTGAGGCAGTATCTGTTAGCTGTAATCAAATTTGCCCTAAAATTCTTCAACTTAGACTTTTCAGAAGCTGTGTCCTTTATGACCTCCCTGAAATAAAAAGCCAAGGACACCATAACCTTGTTAAAGGAGCAGCATTGTCACACCGGTTCCCAATGATTCACATTGGTGGTACACTCTAGATGCAAGTCTGAGTCTGACTTGAGAACACAGCTGTGTAGTGGAGAGAGAGAGAGAAAGAGAGGGAGGGGGGAGAGAGAGACCACTGCCATATTAAGCTCAGAGTGCACAGGAGCTCTTGGGAACTTTCTAAACAAAAGATGAATTATTTTAAAAATTCATCTTTTTAATGTCGTGAAAGCCTCCACTTACAATCTCAAAACAAATATGATAAAACATCTGAGTGTGTAAGCCAGGGTTCTCTGAGTCTGAAGCATGGTTTGTGAGAGGAGTAGCTTTCAGTACAAGATTATGAACATGTTGAAATGGCATTTTGTGCGTGCGTGAGTGATACCCATGCACGTGATCTTTTTTATATATACAAAACACACGCATATGAGATATAACAAACAGACTGTGAAAGAGTCACTGTTAGATCAGTATTTTGCTCTTCTATTAATCATTTTCAATATTTACCTGTTTATTTTTACATTAATTTATCAGCTGACAAATGCAAGTGTACTTCTTCTGAACTAATTCAAGTTTCACAAAATAAATTGATTCAACTACGAGTGCAGATTCATAATTCCTTGAAAGTAGAGTTGCAAGTAGATATGATAGTCAAGAAGGCTTTTGGTATGCTTTCCTTTATTGGTCAGAGTATTGAGTATAGGAGTTGGGTGGTCATGTTGCGGCTGTACAGGACATTGGTTAGGCCACGTTTGGAGCATTGCGTGCAATTCTGGTCTCCTTCCTATTGGAAGGATGCTGTAAAACTTGAAAGGATTTAGAAAAGATTTACAAGGATGGAGGCTAGTACAATTCCAACATTTAAGAGGCATTTGGATGAGTATATGAATAGGAAGGGTTTGGAGAGATATGGGCCGGGTGCTGGCAGGTGGGACTAGATTGGGTTGGGATATCTGGTCAGCATGGACGGGTTGGACTGAAGGGTTTGTTTCCGTGCTGTACATCTCTATGAGTCTAAATCAGCAATGTACAAAAATCTGCATTAATTGAAACTTTATCACTATTACTTCTGAATATGCTGCAAAGAAAACATAATGAATTCAGAATGCTCATATCATTATTGCTTAGACCATTTGGAAACTCAGATCTCAACCTATTTTAATAGAGTCCATAAAAGTGAAGATGGCCTTTTCATAACGAGTAGGTGGTCCACTACAGTAAAGAACTTGATAACCTTTGACAGTTGTCCACACCCACAACATAAAAACAGTTAAAGTATTTTGAGTGTGAGGGAGGGGAAATTTAGGCAATACATGTAATACTCATGCTACATTTTGACTTGTATAACATATATTTTTTAAAAATCACTTTTCAATACATTATTGTCAAAACAATAGTCTTGTGCTTTACTGTTTTTCAAAGGAGTCATAAATTGGAGATGTACTTGTGCAATCAATACATGTTTGACCATCATCTTCACATGATGTTGAAGAAATCAATAGTTAAAAGTGACTCTAACTAGGAAAGTTGATAGTTGTCATGATCGTTGTTACTGATTACACTTTGTTACTGTTGAGTTTGCAAAGCATTCCTTCCTGACATTTGGGGGCTTTTGCCAAAATTGGGAAAGTTGTCTCATAGAGTAGACAAGCAACAATATAGTCATATTCAAGGAATCATTCCTTGAAAACAATGTTCCAGACAGCGCCAATCATCATCTTTGTGAATGCCCTATCCCACTATCCCACAGACTCCGCAAAGGTGCTGTCACAGTGAGTTACAGTTAGGAGGCAGTTACCAAGGGAATCCTCAACATTGACTATGAATCCCAGGAAATATCATGGCATCAGGTGCAGAGAAAGGCAGGAAAACTCCTATAGATGACTCCCAACTAAAGAATTTGTAATCCAAGTTGAACACGCAATTGGAAAATGCCCAGATGTGTCCTGTGAAGAAAAAGTAGGAAACACCCAACCACAAAACTTACCACCCTACTCTTGATCAACAGTAAAATGACAAAAGGAATCATTAAAAGTGATGTTGAGCAGCAATTGTTTAACAATGATCCATTCACTGGTACTCAATTTGGGTCCCATCAGGACCACTCAGCTCCTGATTTGTTACAGACTTGGTTCAACATCAGCACAAAAAGTGTGAAGATAGTGACTGTCCTCAACAAAAAGACATTATTTTGATTGGGTGTGGTATCACTGAATTCCTGAAGAAGGGCTTATGCCCGAAACATCGATTCTCCTGTTCCCGATGCTGCCTGACCTGCTGCGCTTTTCCAGCAACACATTTTCAGCTCTGATCTCGAGCATCTGCAGACCTCACTTTCTCCATCACTGAATCCTAGCCAAACTAAGGTCAATGTGAATCAGAGAAAACCCTCTGCTGGTTGGAGTTATGTCTGGAACAATGGAAGATAATTCTGGTCATTGAAGATCAATCATTCTAGAACATCTCTGCAGGAGTTCCTCAGGGTAGTGTATAAGGTTCAATCATCTTCAGCTACTTCATCAATGACTTACCCTCTATCATAAGGTCAGGATTGGAGATATTTGCTGAAGATTGCACAATATTCGGCACTATTTGTGACTCATCAGATGCTGAAGCAATCCTTTTCCAAATTTAGGAAGACCTGGACAACATCCAAGCTTGGGTTGATAAGTGGCAAGTAACATTTTTGCAAACAAGTGCCAGACAATCACCATCACCAACAAGAAAGAACCTAATCATCACTCTTGATGTTCTTTCTTTAATTTATTTAAAGAATTTCCAGCATTGATTTCCAATGCTGGAAAAGCATTGTTGGGCCAGCATTTATTGTTCATCCTTAGTTGCCCCTGAGAAGCTGTATTTCATACCTTCTTGAGGTATTGGAGTACAGTTGGTATAGGTGCAGTTGCAAGGCAGCCAGGGAGGGAGTTCCAGGATTTTGACCCAATGACACTGAAGAAATAACAATATATTTCCAAGTCAGGATGATGAGTGGTGTGGAGAGGAATGTGCAAAAAGTGGTGTTCCTGTGCATCCACTGATCTGTCCTTTTAGATGGTCAATGGTTGGCAGGTACCATGTTAATGACATTATCTTTGATGAAGTCCTCCATTATCAATGTCCTGGGGGTTACCACGGACCTGAAAATGAACTGGATGGGTCATATAAAAACTGGGACTCCAATCGCAGGTCAAAGACTAGAAAATCTGTGGCAAGGTAATCATCTCCTAACTCTTCAAAGCCTCCCCCCGTTTACAAAGTATATGTTAGGAGGTGTGTGATGTAATATTCCCCATGTGCCTGGTTGAGTACAGATCCAAGTGTTCAAAACTTAGAGGTTCCTTCAACAATATCTTTCACACCCATGATCTCTACCACCTAAATAGGCAAGAGAAATAGATACATGCGAATATAACAGCCTGCAAGTTCCTTCCAAACCACTCGCCATCTTGACTTGGAAATGCATTGTTGTGCTTTCAGTGTTGCTAGATCAAAACTTGGACTTCCCTTCCTAACAGCACCATGAGTGACCCTGCACTCTAAGGACTGCAGTGGTTAAAGAAGGCAGCTCAACATCACCTTCTTCAGGGGAATTAGGGGTGCAAAATAAATGCTGGCCCAGCCTGCGACATCCACAAAGGAATGAAAAAATGATGAAGTGAGACAGGGTGAATTTGAGCAATGTTGGGGAAGTCGAAATTGAAGATCACCAAGAACACATAAATCTCAAGGTCAAATATGACACCAAGACAGCAAACAAAAAAACATCTACAAGTATATTCCACACATCAATAGACATTCAATAAGGGCATAACATTTTTTTAAAAAACATTTTTTTACTTTTAATTACATTTCACACATTTTAGAGGTTAGAGGAAGAAAGTGGAAACGTTTCAGAAAACATCAATACTTCCTTACTAATTTCTGCACTTTAGCCTTACACCCTGATTTAACTCATAAGGAAGATCTTATTCTCACATCGACCATAATCCACTCAGATAGCAGCAATATGAGAGAAATCATAACTACCTGAAAGATTCTTACAATGACTCCTGTAAGTGTACATAGAAATTTATTTTGCAGTTTGTGCAGAATGCCCCACTGTTGTCTCTGCGTTTCAATGTTGTAGGTTAGATTTGCCTTTTACTTATGGAAGCATAAATGATGGTAGGGATGGCAATGCACTGTGGAAAGAACAGACGGGCACATGTTTACAGTGGAACGCGGATGATTTTCTATAAATTAAAATACAAAGTTCTGGAAACAAAACTCAGCATGTCTGGCAGGATCTGTGGAGAAAGAAATAGAGCTAACCCTTTCCTTCCAAACATATACTTTATTAAAAAAAAATGTAAAACTACACTAAACATTGCCACTTGAAAATTACAGAAAGTGCAATAAAATCCAATTTCTCTCCATACAACATATTCTGATATAATTTTATGTTTTTAATATTTATAATATTCCATAGCCTGAAGGCAAATAATTTCAATTTGAAAATTACTGGAAGTGCAGCGGAATCAAACTTTTCTCTGCACAGCATGTACCTTACAGGTACCTCAATTTCAATACTTTTGATGTTTGCAATGTACATTCTTTGATCAGGCATAAAACCCGAGGTGTGCGCACAGTTTCCATCCCCATGATGTACAATAGCTGAAAGGCCTAATACAGTGGTCTTTCCCCAAAGCACCTCTGGGGTAATTGCCCAAAACTTTAATGTTTTCTTGACTTGTAGTCCGAGATCTTGGAATGTACCTGTCTGTAACATTTAAGCAAGGATAACTCTTTGCACTGGAAGACCAGCACATTTCTGACAGACTTAAAACTGTCTCTCACCAATTTGATGGCCCTCTAGTTGTAGGTGGTTTTCGGTTTGGTCTCCATCCCCGGGAATGGCCCTTGGAGCACAGAGCCCCTCGTAATATTTGGTCTGAACCTTAACAAAAATTACTGCCTGTTTCCTCAGACATTTTCAAAAGTTCATTCCAGAGGATAGCAGATTATGACTCTTCTCCAATACAACCATCTTAAGGGCAATCTACAGAGACTTCAATGTCCAGGGAGGATCTGATGAACTGGGCCCTTCTCACCAAAAGCCAAGCTATATAGTGGTGCTTGTTTGAAAGTTTTGTTGAAGAGGCACTCTGTAAAAATATCTTTGGCACTTGACCTAGGGAACCATCTAGGAGAACTTACCATCTTCTTTGCCCACAGAGTCTCTCGAACATTCTCCATAAATCACTATCTGCCTGTTTCCCAACAGGAATGTGGCAAGATCCATCCATTGGAACACCAGTGAGGGACAAGCAGAATATCAACATATAGTGACACTTAGTGTTTGCATGCCAAATGTGCATGTACAGCCTGATGTAAGCTATATAAAAGGTGGTCATTGGGATAAGGGCAATGTTGGAACATTACTTTTCCCTTTATCCAGAGGACTGTACATTGTACCTCTGCAGACATATCCATTCTCTTACCTCCAGATAAAACAGAAAATGGCTTAGATGATCATTTTAACAATGCAGAGAGGAACCACATTTCTGGAATGAACCGCACATGCTGCATTCTGCATGGCTCACATCTGGTGATCAGGGTTCATACCGGCAATGCAGATAGATTGTTGCTCCCACTTGCCTAGTTTTCAGTTTACCATTGCTATTCAATCCTTCTCATTTTTAGTCCATAACCCAGCACCTCTGAACTGTATTCCCAGCACATTCAATAATCTGACTTGAAAGGAACAAGGGATCAGTTAGCCAAGTTCCTAAAGAACATTTTCTGGGTTAGTGGTGCTGGAAGAGCACAGCAGTTCAGGCAGCATCCGAGGAGCAGTAAAATCGATGTTTCGGGCAAAAGCCCTTCATCAGGAATAAAGGTAGAGAGCCTGAAGGGTGGAGAGATAAGCTGGAGGAGGATGCGGGTGGAGAGAAAGTAGCACAGAGTACAATAGGTGAGTGGGGGACGGGATGAAGGTGATAGGCCAGGGAGGAGGGTGGAGTGGATAGGTGGAAAAGAAGATAGGTAGATAGGACAAGTCATGGGGACAATGCTGAGCTGGAAGTTTGGAACTAGGGTGAGATGGGGGAAGGGGAAATGAGGAAACTGTTGAAGTCCACATTGATGCCCTGGGGTTGAAGTGTTCCGAGGCAGAAGATGAGGCGTTCTTCCTCCAGGCATCTGGTGGTGAAGGAGCGGCGGTGAAGGAGGCCTACGACCTCCACGTCCTCGGCAGAGTGGGAGGGGGAGTTGAAATGTTGGGCCACAGGGCAGTGTGGTTGATTGGTGCGGGTGGCCCAGAGATGTTCCCTAAAGTGCTCTGCTAGGAGGCGTGCAGTCTCCCCAATGTAGAGGAGACTGCATCAGGAGCAACAGGTACAATAAATGATATTGGTGGATGTGCAGGTAAAACTTTGATGGATGTGGAAGGCTCCTTTAGGGCCTTGGATGGAGGTGAGGGAGGAGGTATGGGCGCAGGGTTTGCAATTCCTGCGGTGGCAGCGGAAGGTGCCAGGATGGGACGGTGGGTTGTAGGAGGGCGTGGACCTGACCAGGTAGTCATGGAGGGAACGGTCTTTGCGGAAGGCGGAAAGGGGTGGGGAGGGAAGTATATCCCTGGTGGTGGCGTCTTTTTCGAGGTGGCGGAAATGTCGGCAGATGATTTGGTTTATGCGAAGGTTGGTAGGGTGGAACGTGAGCACCCAGAGGCGTTCTGTCCTTGTTATGGTTGGAGGGGTGTGGTCTGAGGGCGGAGGTGCGGGATGTGGATGAGATGCTTTGGAGGGCATCTTTAACCATGTGGAAAGGGAAATTGCAGTCTCTAAAGAAGGAGGCCATCTGGTGTGTTCTGTGGTGGAACTGGTCCTCCTGGGACCAGATACGGCGGAGGCAGAAGAATTGGGAATACGGGATGGCATTTTTGCAAGAGGCAGGGTGGGAAAAGGTGTAATCCAGGTGTCGGTGTCAAGTCGGTCGTCATTAATGGAGATGGAGAGGTCCAGGAAGGGGAGGGAGATGTCAGAGATGGTCCAGGTAAATTTAAGGTCAGGGTGGAATGTGTTGGTGAAGTTGATGAATTGCTCAACCTCCTTGCGGGAGCACAAGGTGGCGCCAATGCAGTCATCAATATAGTGGAGGAAGAGGTGCGGAGTGGTGCCGGTGTAATTACGGAAGATGGACTGTTCTACATAGCCAACAAAGAGACAGGCATAGCTGGGGCCCATATGTATACCCATGGCTACCCCTTTGGTCTGGAGGAAGTGGGAGGATTCGAAGGAGAAATTGTTAAGAGTAAGGACCAGTTCAGCCAAACGAATGGGAGTGTTGGTGGAAGGGTACTGTTGGGGACGTCGGGAGAGGAAAAAAACGGAGAGCTTGGAGGCCCTGGTCATGGCGGATGGAGGTGTAGAGGGATTGGATATCCATGGTGAAGATGAAGACTTCCGGGGAAATGGAAGTCTTGGAGGAGGTGGAGGACATGGGTGGTGTCTCGAATGTATGTGGGGAGTTCCTGGACGAGGGGGGATAGGACAGTGTCGAGGTAGGTAGAATGAGTTCAGTGGGGCAGGAGCATGCTGAGACAATGGGTCTGCCAGGGTGGTCAGGCTTGTGGATCTTGGGAAGGAGGTAAAACCGGGCAGTGTGGGGTTCCTGGACTATGAGGTTGGAAGCTATGGGTGGGAGATCTCCTGAGGTGATGAGGTTCTGTATGGTCTGGGAGATGATGGTTTGGTGATGGGGGTGGGGTCATGGTCGAGAAGGTGGTAGGAGGAGGTGTCCTCGAGTTGGCGTTTGGCTTCAGCGGTGTAGAGGTCAGTGCGCCAGACTACCACTG
>NC_057713.1:61606217-61632827 GCF_004010195.1 Chiloscyllium plagiosum
CGGTAACTGGAGTGGGTGTGATGGTGGGGGGAATGGGGGTGGAGTCATGGTGTTCCCCTCAGGGCTCTGGGGGGCGGGGATGGTGACAATGGGATCTGTGGGGGGCGTGTCAGCAGAATGCAGGTGAGTGGCGTTGGTGGGGCGCAAGTGGTGGTGACCACGGCAGTCGGGGTGGCGGAAGTCACTGAGTGTGTGACATCAGCGATGATGTGAAGGGCGGAAGTGATGTCACGTGTGATGCATGAGGAATTGTGAGGGGTGGAAGTGGCTGTGGGAGTGGCCATGATGGGGGTGGAAGTGACATCATCAATCAGCGTGGGGGTGGCGGCTGCACCAGCTGCATGGCTAATGGCGTCCGAGCAGTTCCAGAGGCCAGGGGAATCTTCTGGAATGTTTGAGGAGTGCTGGTTATGGAGGTGGGTAGATAAAAGTTTGTTGTACTTACAGTTTTTGATGTTTGAGATGGAATTGAAATACTGTTTGTTGAGAGTATGAATTCTCCTGAGGATGTAGTACAGTGTGGGTCCTTTGCAATTCTGAGAGAGTGTGGCCCTCAGCTGAGGCAGGGCTAACTGTAGAGAGGTTAGGTGCCGGAGCATTGCTGCAAGTGTGGAGCGGAGGATCTAGAAGGAGAACTGTTGCTGGTGTTTTTGGTTAGCAAATATTTGAATCTGTAGTCTGTATTGTTTGTCTAAAGAACATGGCCTCCTGGCAATGATTTATGAGTTCTGTCCAAACTGGTCACAGATACTCATCATTCTACATGAGGGTAAATCCAAACATAAGTTGATGACATTGACTATGTACTTAGAAACTAAGAGCAGGAGTAGGCCATTCAGCCCCATGAGCTCGCTCCACCATTCAACATGATATTATTGATCCACTACCTCAACACCGTGTTCCTGCTTTCTCTCCTAACCCTGTAAAGCCAGCAAGGTTTCAACTGCATATGTCCATTGCTAGGCATTCTCGTCCCAATTGTGTTCAAATCCTTCCCAATGGACCTGGCAAATGGTTCTATATAGCACATGTACAGGACAGGGGAGAAAGTGCAGCCTTGTCCAAGAGAATTAACATTTTAAATCCAATGTGACCCCTCTTCAGAACTGAAGTGAGGCAGAAATGTGATGGGATTTACATCTAAGGAAGGAAGGTCAGGTGAAACAAAAGGGAGGGCCAGTGATTGGTGAGAGGTCAAGGTAGATTATCTAATAAAGATGTGATTGAAAAATGACAAAGGAAGTCCAGAGGAAGTGGTAACATGAGGGTCTCAGACAGCTCTATTGAAAAACATATAAACGTGATATCGACAGGCATTTTGGAAAATAAAATAAAACTGGAGATCTGAGTTTATATTCTGAGGTTGTTGAATTTGATATTCAATCCAGAAAGCTGTAAATCTGATTGGATAATGATTCCTTGGTCCTCCAGTTTGCATTGAGCTTCAGTGGTGCAGCAGCAGACCGAGAATGGAAATACGAGCATAAGAACAAGATGCTGAATTATCATGGCAAGCAGCTGGAAAGTCAGAGTCATGTGTGAGGACTGAGCAGCAATGTTCACAAAGCTGCTGCCTAGACTTCATTTAGTCTCTCCAATGTATCTCTCAGCAGCAAATATAGCAGATTATTTATTCATCTGAAAGTGTCTAGGACCTTGGGAAACCAGGAGAGTCGAGATAATGGGCCAGGTAGTCTATCTCCTATGATTGCACGTGAAAGTACTCTGGGAAAAGGGGACAAAGGCATTGTCGAGGATAGCCGATGGACCAAGATATTGCAGAGAGAATGGTCCAGTTCTAGGGATGGATTTTTCTTTTTAATCTGTTTAGGTGTAAAGAATCCTCTGGGTGTATGGTGAAAACCAGGCAAATTGAATATCCATTCAAAGTTAATTGTTCCCATTTTCTATTAATTTAGTTGGTTAGCAAATATTTGAAAGAAAAACAAAATATGTAGTCATTAGGGATCTGAAATAAAATATGAAAATGCTGGAGAAACAAAGTTGACAGTTCAACTTCAATATGACTCTTCTTGGCAACTGAAGAGAGGTGGAAATGGGATGGGGTTTATGCTCCTGACAAAGGGGCGGGGGTTTCAGTTTTTAATTTGAAGAGCCTACTTCTCCTCTGCCTTCTTCTTTCCCCTTTCAGTGCTGTTCGTGGGTCGCTGTTTATGTTCTTTCTTGGCTCAAGCTAAACATTTCACACACAGTGCAGATCCGAAACAATTCATTAATAGCCTGACAGGGAAGTAACTAGTTTCTGCAATATGTATTCAAGTGTCTTGGACTTAATGTTTCTTCACAAATTATTAGATGTTTGAAGGGAAATCTGAAAACATTTTGTAAAGTAATAAAAGGTAATATAGTTTTTTTTGGATTTCTGTTATCCACTAATGGATCATCTCAGTGCTGTTTGTCTGCCATGCTTCATCCTGAGTGCAACCATCGTCTCACATCAAACTGAACCAATCAGCGGTGACTCTGAAAGTTAGTCAGCCACTTTAGTGACATCTACTGGATGACATGTGACCTGCGTGGAAAAATAATTTCAAATACTGTATAGTATTTATTTACAGTTGGTGATAAATTTTGCCATTACTACGGCCATGTGGTATTACTCATTTAAAATACTAGTGCAAGACATGTGATACAGTCCAAGCATGCCACAACGTAAATGTACCTTGATACAGAAGCTGCAATCATTGCTACACAACCTCTACTATTGGTTTCAGCAGTCTTGCTCATTCCCTCAAGTGCCCTCTAGTGCTGAATTCTTCCCAGCTATTTTGGAACTGCAGTTTCAGTATTTCTACAAAGTGGTTAGCATCTGTGATACTGTAACAGTATGGGGTGGGTTTTCAACCAGCAAACAAGACCCATTGTGAAGAGGGTGTAACATCTGGTACATTTGCTCAAAGATACTATGTGAGACACTCGCCATTAAAGTTCCATGGTCAGGGCCAGCCATGAGGAGACTTATGTCAGGAACACAGAAACAGGACCAGACCATTCAGCCCCATGGGCATGTTCCATCATTCATGGAAATCATGGTTGTTCTGTGGCCTAACTGCCCACATTCTTGATTAAGAAAAAAAATCCATCTCAGATTTAAAATTAATAACTGATTCTGCATTCACTCTCATTTGTGGAAGAGAGTTCCAAACATCCACCACCATTTGTATTTGAAGTGGTTCCTAACATCTCTCTCAAATGATCTGTCTCTTATCCTCAGATTATGCATGCCTAAATTCTAGAATCCCCAAACAGTGGAAATAGTTTATCTTTATGATGACTTTTCCTGCTAATATCTTTGATCATATCACCCTTTAACCTAAATAACCTACCAAAAAATAGGCCTTATTTATATAATCTCTCCTCATAACTTAACCCCTGAAGTCTAGGTGTTATTCTTGTAAACCTACATTGGCTTTGGAGGAAGGACAATGTAACCTTCCTAAGTTGTGGTGCCCAGGACTGCCCACAGTAGTCCAAGTGGGGTCTAACCCGGATTTTGTATAACTGCAACATAACTTCTGCATCCATGTATTCAAGTCCATTAGATAGTAAATTCAGCATTCCATTATTTTTCTTGATTAATCTCTGCATCTGTTCATTACATTTTAAAATTCTATGCATCTGAAGCCCCAAATCTCTTGGCCATCCACTGTATTTTACTTCATACCATCTAGAAAGTCCCTGATCTATCCATTTTTGGTGCAAAATGGATAACCTCACACTTGCTTACAGTGAACTTCGTCTGCCATGTTAAAAATCACACAACACCAGGTTATAGTCCAACAGGTTTAATTGTTTTATCTATTCACACAGTCTATCAATATCCTTTTGTAATTTTATGCTATCATCCACACAATGCCAGAAATTCACTACCTTTCTGGCACGTGCTTTTCTGTCTCTCCCAATCTATATGAAATTTAAAAATCTTCTTTATTATGATGCTTGCTTTGCTATACATTTGTCTACTTTCTGTATTTATACAACACATCAGAGCTGTTATCAGGGGGTCTCTATACAATGCTTATTACAGTTTTAAATCCCTTATTGTTCCTCAGTTCCATCCACATGGTCTCCACTGAATGCTTTCCTCTTATTATATCCTCCCTCACCACTGAAATAATTTTGTTTCTAATTAGTAAGGCTTCTTCACCCCCTCTTTCAGTTTCAAACTCAATCGGTGAACCTTGTAACCTGGAATATTAATTCCCAATTTCAATGATCCTGCATCCATGTCTCAGTAATGGCCACAATATCAGAACTTCAATTTTGAATTTGTGCCTTCAGCTCATTTAGTTGTTTCCTTACACTTCATGCATTTGTACATAGATTATTTGGGTCATACATTGTGAACTATCCCTCAGCACTAGTGCTTTATTCTAACCTGCTTATTATTTCTCTTTCAATATAATCAATACACTTCTTACAGCTTTGCCATTAGCTGTCTGTACCTGAAGGAGGATTCCTGTTTATGGCATGCTTCACATGATTACAGATCCCATCGATTGATAGAGGATGTGCGAATATTTGCAGGTACTCTCCATGAGGTCCTTCGTTAGGATCAACTAGGACAAATCTAGTTGGCCAGTGGTAAATAGATTCCTTTTGTCTGGAGTCAAGAGTGTGATGCTAGAAAAGCACAGCAGGTCAGGCAGTATCCGAGGAGCAGGAGCATCGACGTTTCGACCAAAAACCCTTCATCAGGAGCACTCTGCAGTCTTTTGCAGCAAATTGTTAAGCTGATTCATGACTCTTGCGCTGTCTGTAATTTCGGCAGCTTGGAGGAAGCCCTTTGTTACATCAATATGGAATATGAATAATTGGAGCCCTTGTTTACTTGTCTGAGAGAACTGTACCTCAAGTTCTGGCTGTAGTTCAATCCAGTGCTCTTGATCTTAGGCCACCTGGTGCACAGAGGAGCAAGCACTCCAGGGAACCACTTCATGGGACTGTTGCTGAGCCTGTGGCAGCCATCAACAGTTCCAGGCAATGAGCTGTTGAGGGGTATTGTTCAGCCTAACTGCTTAATTCTTACTTGCTTCTGGGTATGTTCTTGGAGTGACAATATGTTGGTACAACATGCCTTCCATGCCACTGGCTTCAGGATGGAGTGTCTGTGTGCTGCAATGCACCATCATCTCTAGAAATGCTGCTTTAATCTGATCAATTATGTTTCATTTAATGGCTTTGGTTTCAGCAATGGCGTATTACTGGCACCCCTTATGCTACTCAGTACTGGCAAATTTCTCATTGGAATAGAAGGCTGTCAATATACCACTGGGAAGGGGGAAGCAAGGGTGAACAGGAGCTCCATCATTTTCATCAGGTAAAAATGATCCATATCTCTTGAAGAGAAGGACCTGAACTGGTAAATGGCTGAAATGAAGATGTATAAAAACTGAGAGATGCTGGAATCTCACACCAACACTTCGCCTGGCAATGCTATAGAAGTCTTCATGGAGGCTCTGAAAATAAGGAAGGAGAGGGGCACAGGACCTTTTGGGCAGAGAGCTCACCAGCAGCTGTGGTAGAAAACGTTTGTTTGTATATGGAACGTTAAAATTACTATTAAGGTTGGCATTTGCTACCCACCCGAAGGAGAAGGTGGTGCTGAGTTGCCTGTTTGAACTGCTGAACTTTACATGGTGTAGGTGCTTAAACAGAGCTGGTGCCATAATTACTAGAAATCTCAGACCATAGACGTGGCATCAATATGAAAAGAAGCTCAGCAATTCATTGGAATTGCAGACAGAAAACTCCAATTTACAATCTGCACTACTCTAGTTCAGCACAAACAAATATCACCATTGCTAGAGATTGAGCTGTCAGTCTCTACCTCAATGGGATATGCGAAAGAAAGAGGAAATTGAAAACTTGTGCAGAATAAACGCTTCTTGACAATTGCTAGGAGACAAGGCATAAACCTACAGGATGTGCAATATATTGTTGCATATAGTTATATAATCAGCAAGTGGAGAATGCCAGGGCCCATTGCTGAATTGTGCAAAGTAAGCCCTTCTATCAGTAAGCCCTGCTGCCAGGACCGAGATTGGGACTTAAACTGAATGTCTCTGGGTGGCATCTCACTGGTGGCTGCCAGTTAACAGGTTTACATCCCAATTGCAGCCAATCAAGTAAGAGGCCACCAGATCAGCAGGCTTGGCAGGATCACTATTAGACTTGACCACAGTAGAGGTTGTGGACAGAAGTGTGCTCCTCTGTGCTGAAGTGCCTTCGAAGCTAAGGTAAGTTGTTTTTCTTACTGTGCTTTGAATAGTGTCAGGGGTCACGTCTATCATCCAGAGGTGGCACAGTAAATACAATTACCATCAGAGGACCCCTGTGTGGGCTATGGAGTGGCCAAAAATTGCCAATCTCTGGGACCTTTCTGGGAGAACACCATGCTTTAACTGGCAGTCTCCCCCACACAATTGATGCATGTTCTGATGCCAGTAAAGTTTTGGGGGGTTGGGTGTGGTGAAGAAAGTGGACTTCAATTGTACACTTAATTGTTATAATTAGCTTGTCCAGCAGACAGCTGCCAAGGTTCCCATTCCATACCAGTGTCGGCAGGCGTACATCAGGATCACATTCTGAAGCCATTTCACCAGCTTGCCCACCTTCCAAGCTGTCTGCAGGGTAGCTACAAATACCTGAGGGCTAACATTAATGGTTTGGGTAGGCTCCTTGTGTCCTGCTGTAACACTTGTGACAGTCCTGCCTTGATTTGGCTGACTTCACCCACAGCCATTTTATACCAATCAGTTTGTAAATTAGCTTGAGGCAGGACAGACAAGAAGACCCAACTCTGAGAACTGCTGCACAATCAAGTGACTGGCAGCTTTGTTGTCCCAGCAACACCATCAGGAACAGTTGCCACTGTGGAGCCCATAGGCAGAGACCAGCAACAATAAGCTGAGCTGTAGCTGGACTTCAAAGTAGGTTTGGAGTCTCACTGGCAGCACCCTGGCTGCGGAGTATACTACGTGTGTGTTGCTGGTGCACTAATGTTATGAACTTTTGAAATAATTTTTGTTGTGCAAATTTTTGCGATGCCTTCCACTACCAAGGTAATTTGAGGCAGTCCTTGTACTGTTCTCAACCAAAAGTGATCACCTTCAGCACATTGATGAGTTTGTGTGATGCATGAGGATTAAGTGATTACCGCCATAACCCCATATCTCATTCACCCAATTATCTTGCAACCCTGCAATTAGGAAGAGGGAATCTGATGAAGTTGTTGTTCACCAACAATTTGCAAGGCCAGTAGCAGACAGCACCAGAGGTGGATGTAGGAGGACACAAACACGATGCCTGCAGATATTAGAGAGGTGATGGCAGAGGGGTCTGAAGCTGTCCTGGGAACTGGTCAGATTGGCCAACTAGATACAGAACCATGTGAATTTATAGCAAGTCACATACCATTGGCCTTCAAACTTTCAGCAACCCTCAAGTTTTATGTAATTGGTAACAGCCAACATGTAACAGGTAAGAATGTGGCATCTAACAGGCTGACACATATAGATACAGAAAGGAGGTGACCAATGCCCTATTTAGCTATGTTAATTACCCATGTTACCACCAATGAAGGCAGCCAGACTGCAAAGTCAGCAATCTTTGATGTTGCCACTGTGTTTCTACAAAAGCAAGGTGTCACTAAATAATGTCTGTGGCCATTAAAATGCCCTCTGAACTGTCAGCTGCAATTGTAGATTGTGAAAGGTTTTATTCCATGAAGCACACTGGTGTGTGACCACTGGAAAAGAATAACGCAGGGTCTGTGCTCTTCTCCCAACGTGCTGTCACAAAACATACATTTTGTAGAACTCACAACTCCCAGAGAGTTTTGATGCCACGGCCCAGGTTGATTGATAGATCCTCAGTGAGAAGGGCTATTCCCTGCAAACACAGCTGATGCACCAGCAAGGAAGCCTCAGAGTGAAGTAAAAGAGTTTTACAACCAACATCATGTCTCCAACAGAATTACCATTGACTGTACCATTGGGCTTCTTAAAATATACTTCCAGTGTCTTAACCAATCTGGAGAAGTTCAACATTAAATAGCATAGAGGGTAACCCAAATAGTAATGGTCTGCTTTATAGAACACGACCTATTGTAGCAACATGGACAGAGTTTGCAATAGCAGAGCATGAGGAATATTGGCCCTCCTCAGATAATGAGTTTTCTTTTTTTTCACAGCCTGAAGAGAATCCCTAAAGTCATATAATCCTTTCATTGATGTTATTGTCGTAGAGAGATAAGCAAGGGAAGCCTGGGAAAACTTGAACTATGCAATGTATATACAATAGTAATACATTTGTATGATCTTTACTTTGTTGACTGAACGCTATCACGTTCTTGAGTTATGCACCAGTCCAGCAATCTTCCCTTGCCTTGTTAAATCTAAACCTGCATCGTCTACCACCAACAACAAGATGGAGGAGGAAGGTGGAGGGGGTATGGAGTACATACTTGTTCCCTATTGCCCCTTTCTTGGCAGCTGTGAAGAGCCAGAGGTCAGCAACTTCTCCTCCTACATCTCAGCTCCCTGGTGTTCAGTGTCTGCTTGTCCTGCATGACAAAGTGCAGAGTAAGTGACATGTCAAGTAATATCTTAACTACATCCATCCCCATCATACATTCTCATCTGTTATTCACATGTAGCTTCTAAATGCAGACGCAAGGTAGCTTTCCATCTGCTTTAGCCTCAATTATCATGTGTCATTGAGACTAATCATGCATTCACTAATCTGGCCTAGCTGCTCACTTGTAAACACATATTACTGGTGATTACATGAGAAATACTGATTGAAGATGTGGGAATGGTACTTAAGCTTGGATCAGAGCAGGTAGTTGACCCATCTCCTGTACTGGATCCAAGGTTCAGATGTGAACTCATGGTTGCTCAGCTTTTCTATCACTTCCATCCAAGCTGCCTTAGTTTAAGCTGGTTGGGAAGAAGGGAGGGCTTCTGATGGCATCTTCAGGAACAAGCACCTCCCACTTTCCCGGATGGTTTGGAGGAGAACATACAGGAAGACATCATTGAACCGTGGGGCAGTTCTGCTGCAATGGTCAGACATTTGTATGACAGTTACACTGTTGTGATGTCCATGGAGTAAAGAGGTTATAAATCTCCTTGTAAAAGATAAGGCTTACTGAAAATGACCACCAAATTCCTCAGCACGAATTAAAAGGCTGCAGTTGTCTTACCAATTGCGTTATTTTTTTAATGAAAGTGTTGAATTATGCTTTTAGATATATCCATCACAGAAGTTGATAAACAAGAGGTACAAATGAAAAAGCCATTGGAAATGGGGGATTACATAGAGTCAACACTTTGGACAATAGGCACCTGTCTGTTAAACTATGAAATATGCTGAAGGAGCAGCTTTGTGTAAATGTGCACCTCAGAATGCATTGATCTTAGTAACTGATGGCTATAGGCAACAGCCACAAGAACCAATTAATCAACTCACCAGCAGGTGCTATCTAAGGCAAAGGACTGTGATCAGGAGCTGAACTGTTTGAATTGATAGTGGAGCTGACTATGGCTTCAAAAAATTGAAATCTTCCAAAAGACCTCTTGGAGAAAAGAAAGGTCAAAATGGTGGCATACAGCTAAAAGACTGAAGAGAATATGAGGCCACTGTAGCTGGACAATAGCACATTCAAGAATTGGGTGCAGCAGACCATAAGGCACATAGTCAGGAAATAGAAAGGAAACAGGTCATGTGGGAATTCAGTCTCCTGCTCCCACTGTGAAATGGAGCCATGGTTAAGTTCGCACAGAAACCACAAGTATTTACCATTCCACTGGACACTAGCAGACCAACAGCATCATGTACAGAACTCAACATGTGACTACAAACAATACCATCGTTACATCAATCATTTGCAGGAAGAACCAAAAGATAATCATGCTGAGTCAGTACATAACCTATAACATATGTACCCATGTAAACCCACCCTGCAAGTTCACCTCAAATTCACACATTGTCCTGACTTGGAATTATATTGCTGTTTCTTCATAGTCACTGAAAAAAAGTTAATTTTTAAACTCAGAATGTTTTTTGAATGCACTCAGACCATTAGCCCAGGGTTCTGACTACTAACTCAGTGACATTACCACTACACCACTATCATGCTGTTCATCCATTTCACTGGCTTCCCCTTTTGTTCTCCTTACCCTCTGTCCTTTCTAATTACTGAAAACTCCATTATATTTCTCAGTTCTCATGAAAGGTCATGGTTTCTCTCTCTGCACATGCCAATAACCTTCCTAAGTATTTCCAGGGTAGCCTGCTGCCTCACAGTGCCAGGGACCCAGGTTCGGTTCTAGCCTTGGGCGATTGTCTGTGTGGAGTTTGCACATTCTCCCCGTGTCTGCTCTGATTTCCTTCCATGGTCCAAAGATGTGCAGGTCAGGTGAATTGGCCATGCTGAATTGCCCATAGTGTTAGGTGCATTAGTCAGACGGAAATGGGTCTGAGTAGGTTACTCTTCAGAAGGTCGGTATGGATTTGTTGGGCCGAAGGTCCTGTTTCCACACTGGAGGGAATTGAATCTAAAGAAGCAATGAGTTTGAACCAATTGCTACAGTGTGGTTTGTACAGCTTCAGGCAGATATTAGCGACTCCTGCAGCAGGGACAGAATGGTGAAGCTAGAAGGATCTGAGGTCATATGGAAGTGACAGACTATTCATAGGATTAATAGGAGAATTGTATAAATGCAGAGAATTTGGATAAAAATAATCACAACAGCCAAATTATTATCTAAAGTATTATGAGATAACCTGACAAGTCCTTGTCAATCACCTCAGTCATTAAATCAGTCAATAATTTTGAATTAATTTGATTTCAAGGATATTAACTTTAACAGGAGTAGAAATAAATACAGTAACTTGGTTTGGTGCACTGATCCATTGGCCTGGATATTCTGATTGTTAGAACAGTGCAGATGGTGACTGTCAGGATTTGGAGAATCTCCAATACAGCTAGCTCTGTGGGAGTTGCTCAGTCAATTGAATTTTCTGATCGGCAATTCCTCAGCATCTGGAACCTTCCAGAAGAATCCATTAAATTCAGAGAGGCTGGAGCATTCAAACTCACTTAATAATTACCCAAGAACAGTGAGAGTGTGTTTAAAAAAAAACCTACTCTAAATGCTTGGCAACTATCAAACTGACTCCCAATTCAGTCTGGCCCTCTCCCACCGATAACCTATTGTTCCCAACCCCATGGCTCAACTCAATCCAGCTGGACCAAAACCCCCGACCATTTCCCATCCCAGCTCGCCTCAAATCTATTCTGCTGTAACCAATAATCCCAGCCCCTGAGACAATCTGGCTTGAAATGAACAAAAGTGGATAAATCTCCAGGACCTGATCAGGTGTAGCCTAGAATTCTGTGGGAAGTTAGGAAAGCGATTGCTGGGCCTCTTACTGAGATATTTTTATCATCGATAGTCACAGGTGAGGTGCCGGAAGACTGGAGGTTGGCTAACGTGGTGCCACTGTTTAAGAAGGGTGGTAAGGACAAGCCAGGGAACTATAGACCAGTGAGTCTGATGTTGTGGTGGGCAAGTTATTTGAGGGAATCCTGAGAGACAGGGTGTACATGTATTTGGAAAGGTAATGAATGATTAGCGATAGTCAACATGGTTTTATGCGTGGGAAATTGTGTCTCACATACTTGTTGAGTTTTTTGAACAAGTAACAAAGAGGATTGATGAGGGCAGAGCGGTAGATGTGACCTATACGTACTTCAGTAAGGTGTTCGACAAGATTCTCCATGGGAGACTGGTTAGCAAGGTTAGATCTCACGGAATACAAGGAGAACTAGCCATTTGAATACAGAAGTGGCTCAAAGGTAAAGACAGAGGATGGTGGTGGAGGGTTGTTTTTCAGGCTGGAGGTCTGTGACCAGTGTAGTGCCACAAGGATCGGTGCTGGGTCCACTATAGTTAATCATTTATACAAATGATTTGGATGTGAGCATAAGATGTATAGTTAGTTAAGTTTGCAGATGACACCAAAATTGAAGGTATAGTGGACAGCGAAGAAGGTTACCTCAGATTACAACAGGATCTTGATCAGATGAGAAGTGGTAGATGGAGTTTAATTTAGATCAATGCTGCATTTTGGAAAAGCAAATCATAGCAGGACTTATATACTTAATGGTAAGGTCCTCAGGAGTGTTGCTGAACAAAGAGACCTTGGATTGCAAGTTCATAGCTCCTTGAAAGTAGAGTCGGTAGATAGGATAGTGAAGAAGGTGTTTGGTATGCTTTCCTTTATTGGTCAGAGCATTGAGTATAGTAGTTGGGAGGTCATGTTAGGCTGTACAGGACATTGGTTAGGCCACTGTTGGAATATTGCATGCAATTCTGGTCTCCTTCCTATTGGACAGATGTTGTGAAACTTCAAATGGTTCAGAAAAGAGTTACAAGGATGTTGCCAGGATTGGAGGATTTGAGTTATAGGGAGAGGTTGAATAGGCTGGGGCTATTTTCCCTGGAACATCAGAGGCTGAGGGATGACATTATAGAGATTTATAATATCATGAGGGACATGGATAGGATAAGTAGACAAAGTCTCTTCCCTGGGGTGGAGGAGTCCAGAACTAGAAGGCATAGGTTTAGGGTGAGATGGGAAAGATATAAAAGAGACCTAAGGGGCAATGTTTTCATGCAGAGGGTGGTACATGTATGGAATGAGCTGCCAGAGGAAGTGGTGGAGGCTGATACAATTCCAACATTTAAAAGGCATCTGGATGGGTCTATGAATAGGAAGGGTTTAGAGGGATATGGGCCGGGTGCTGGCAGATGGGACTAGATTGGGTTGGGATATCTGGTCGGCATAGACGAGTTGGACAGAAGGGTCTGTTTCCGTGCTTTACATCTGTATGACTTTATGACTCTATCTGAGCCCTCTGATATACCTAAGCAGAGGTCCACTTACCTGGCACCCCCTCCCCCTCTCCTACTTGGAACACTACTCTTTGACCTGCCTCACCCAACTGCTACCTTTCCCTCTCACTAACACACATAGCATTTTTTTCTGTCAAAGTATTTTTAACTTCTGAAATATGGCAACAGTGGTATCTTCATGTGCAACACTACTTTTGTACATTTTTTTCACTCATTCACAGGATAAGGGCATCACTGGCTCGGCCTACATTTACTGCCCATCCCAGAGGACAGTGAAGAGTCAACCACATTGCTATGGGTCTGGGGTCACATGTAGTCTAGACCAGGAAAGGATGGCAGTTTCCTTCATTAAAGGACATTAATGAGCAGATGAGTTTTTCCAACAATCGACAATGACTTTATGGTCATCATTAGGCTCTTAATTTTAGATTTTTATTGATTTTAAATTCCACCATCTACCATGGTGGAATTTGAACCTGGGTTCCCCAAAGATTACTTGGATCTCTGAATTAACAGTCCTGCGATAATACTTTCAGGCCATTACCACCCACTTCACTGCCCTGAACTGCTCCCTGTTTAACTCCCGCCGATGCATTTATGGATGTAGGTTTGCTCACTGAGCTGGAATTTATGCATTTATGACTGGACCGAGTCAGAATCTTAGTTGTGAAAATTGATGCCAGGTAAATGGGTAATTTTAAAGAAGAGTACAGTAATTGCAATATTTGGGCCGTTATCTCCATGTGCCTGCAGACCAAGCAGTTGACCTTGTAAAAGAATTCATTTTTCTGAAAACATAACTGTGGAATTCTGAGAAAGTGTGTTGAAATATGCTTGCCTAAGGGAAAAAAAATCTAAATGCAACCTAAGAAACAATCAATGTGTTAGATTTAAAAGAAAAGCATAACAGAATGATCACGTGGGAAGCAGACTCAGAGTCAGTACTTCTTCCCCCACTTTAAATCGAGGGGTGGTGTTAGTTAGCTGAGCAGCTGGCTTCTGGCCAGAATGATGTCAGCCGTGTGGATTCAATTCCTGCAGTGACTGAGGTTACCATGAGGGCCTCTCCTTCATGACTTTGCTCCTTGCCTGAAGCACAGTGACCCTGAGGTTAAACCACCATCTGTTGAATCTCACGAATGAAAGCAGCCTGATAGTCTGGTAGAAAGACTCAGAAAGAAAGGAGGAGAACACAGCCCCATCTATATCAACAGGACTGAGGCTGAGACGGTGGAGACCATCAAGTTCCTCAGATTGACGACAACAGACAATCTGTCCTGGACTTCCCACATGGATGCAATGATCAAGAAAGCACAACAATGCTCATCTTTCTCAGGCGGCTCAGAAAGTATGTCCATAAGGACCCTCACCAATGTTTACAAATGCACCGTTGAAAGCATACTGTGCAAGTGCATAAAGGCCTGATGCGACAACTGCTCTGCCAGTTGTAAGAAACTACAAAAGGTGGTGTGCTTAGCCCAGACCATCACAGAAGTCAACCTTCCATCCATGGACTCCATTTACATGGCTTGCTGCTGCAAGAAGAGTGCCAACATCATCAAAGGCCCATCACACCCTGGCAATGATCGCCTATAACCTTTTCTGTCAGGTTGAAGATTCAGAAGCCTGAACACATGTACAAGCAGGTTCAGGAACTGTTTCTTCCCAGCCATTAATAGACTGTTGAATGGACTATCCAGCATTAAAGAGTGCAAATTTCTCCTGTGCTCTTCCCATTTTCATAACCTGCTTCCTGTAACAAGGTCACCAAAACTGAACACAATATTCCAAGTGCAGCCTCATCAACATCCTGTAAAACTACAACATAACTTCCCAACTTCTAAGCTCAGTGCCCTGATTGATGAAGGCCAGTGTGCCAAAAGCCTTCTTCACTGCCCTGTCTAACTGTGACTCCACTTTCAGGGAACTGTGAACCTGAACTCCAAAATCTCTTTGTTCCACTACACTCCTTAAGGCCCTACCATTCACCATCTGACTTTCCAAAATGCAAGACCTCACATTTATCTATATTAAACTGTATTTGCCATTTCTCAGCCCACTTCACTAGTTGATCAAGGTTCTGCTGCAGTTTCTGAGAACCTTCCACACTGTCCACGATACCACCTATTTTAGTGTAATCAGAAAACTTACTCATCATGCCTTGTACATTCTCATCCAAATCATTGATACAGATAACAGTAATGGGCCCAGCACTGACCCCTGAGGCAGTCCACTAGTCACAGGCCTTTAGTCTGATAAGCATCCTTCCACGATTATCCTCTGCTTCCTACCATCAAACCAATTGTGTATCCAATTTGCCAGCTCGCCCTGGATTCCATGCGATCTAACCTTCCAGGGCAGCCTATCATGTGGAACCTTATCAAAGGTCTGACTGAAATCCTTATTGACTATGTCTACTACCCTGCCTCATCAACTTTCCTGGTCACCTCCTCAAAGAACTCTAACAAATTTATGAGGCATGATCTCCCACTCACAAAGCCATCCTGACTACTCCTAATCAAACCCTGCCTTTCCAAATACATGTATACCTCATTCCTCAGAATCTTTTGAAGTAACTTACCCTCTGCCTGCAAACAAACTATTCCTATCAATCCTTGCAAGCTCCTGTCTAATTCCACCAAGATTCGCTTTGCCCCAATTTAGAACTTGAACCTTTGGACCAGTTTTATCCCTCTCCATAGCTATTCTAAAATTTATAGAACTACGGTCACTGGTTCCAAAATGCTCCCCCACTGTCAACTCAGTCACCTGTCCTGCTCTATTTCCCCAAAATAGGTTAAGGTTTGCCCATTCCCGAGTAGGGCCCCCTATGTACTGCTTGAGGAAACTTTCCTGAACGCACTTAACAAATTCTACCCTATCTAAGCCCTTAATGCTCTGGCAGTCCCAGTCCATGTTAGCAAAAATAAAATTCCCCACTAAGAAACCCTATTGCTCCTACAAGTCTCCCCAATCTCCCTGTATATTTGTTCCTCTAATCCCTGTTGATTATTTAAGGGCCTTTGGTACAGCCTTAATAGCGTCAGTTTCCCATTCTTATTTCTTAGCTCCATCCACAAAGCCTCACTGGTTGATCCTTCAGTTATTTCATCACTGATTACTGCTGGGATACTCATCTTAATGAAAAATGCAACTTCCCCCTCCTTCCACCACCTCCTTCCCATCTGAAGCATCTGTACCTTGGCACATTAAGCTGTCAGTCCTGTCTCTCCCTTAGCCTTATTTCTGTAATGGCTATAATATCCCAGTAACACATACCTATCCATGCCCTGAGTTCAGTGGCCTCACCTGCCAGATCTCTTGCATTGAAATAGATGCAATTTAATCCAACAGGCAATCCTTGCTCCCTGTCATGACCCAGTCTGACCTACCTCTTGAACCTTCTATTTCTGATTACTGTATCTCCTTCAAGCCTTGCACTTGCCTCCCTGCTGTTGAGGATCCCACAACCTTCTCGCACCACCCCCTATCTAGTTTAAACCCTCCCTTGTGGCACTAGTAAACCTGGCTGCCAAGATATTGGTCCCCCTCCGGTTCAGGTGCAAGTCATCTCTCTTGAACAGGTCACTTCTGCCCCAGAAAAGATCCCAATGATTTGAATCCCTGCCCCCTGCACCAATTCTTTCACCACACATTCATCTGCCATATCCTCCTGTTCTTACCCTCACTAGCACATGGCACTGGAAATAATCTGGGGATTAATCAGGTTCTGGTTTTTAACCTTTTTCCTAGCTCTTTATAATCACTCCACAGGATCTCATCCCTATTTCTACTTATGTCATTTGTACCAATGTGCACATGGCTTCTGGCTGTTCACCCACTCCCTTGAGAACGTTCTGTAGCTGCTCTGAGACATCCCAGACCCTGGCACCTGGAAAATAACGCACAATCCTGGATTCCTGTTTGTGGCCACAGAGTCTCCTAGCTGATCCCGAACTATCGAGTTTCCTATCACTAAGGTCCTCTTTACGTTTACCCTTTTCCGTTGTGCCCCAGTCATAGTGCCACCAACCTGGCTACTGCTGCTTTCCCCGAATGGTAATCCCCTAACAGTATCTAAAATGGCATATTTGTTTTCGAGGGGATTAGTCACATAGGATTCCTCCGCTCTCTGTCTACTCCCTTTGCCTTTCTTGGTAGTCACCCAGCTGCTCTCCACCTCACTAAAACTTTTATCTATGAAGTAATCAGTATCTCGGAATCTTTAACAAGATTAATTCAGGACTGCAACCTTTAAGCTTGTGTAAGACCTCAGCCAAACTGAGAATGGACATTGGGGAACCACTGTAAATTAAAAGTATGACATTGGTTCTGGTCTTCTATGAGAAGCAATTGGTGCAGTTACCACTGATGTTAGTAAAAGGCTTGGGTTCCAAGTTTCTTGAGGCGGAATTCATTGAGAAAGATTCACCTCGATTGGCTCAACACTTTTGGATTGGAAAATAGTTACCTCAGTGAAGTCCTACTCTTTTCCGAGATGAGCTTGGGACTATCAAAGAGGTCAAAGCCACTTTTCATGTTGACTAGATGGAATTCCGAGATTTTGCAAGGCCCGCCCGGTGCCATTTACCTTAGTGGGCAAAAGTAGAGGCAAAGATCAGGAGGCCAGAAAGCGAAGAACTCAGTGCAGTTTGTAGAATGGGCAGCACCAGTCGTACCGGCTGTGAAGCCTGACAGCTTGGTTCACCTTCGTGGAGATTTTAGGCGAACGGTAAACCACTTCTCGCAGCTGGATAAATACCCGAACCCTCGCATAGAAGACTTGTATGGGAAGTTGGCCAGAGTGGGGGGGTTAGCAGGGGAGCTGTCCATTACAAAGCTGGACACGAGCCACACCTACCTGCAACTGCAACTTGAAGAGGAGCCCCAGAAATACCCTACAATTAATACCCATGAGGATTTATCAATATACAAGGCTGCCACCTGGGATATCATCAGCCTGAGTCCTTTTCCAGCAGACAGTTGACACAGAATGAAACTGTGCTTGTTACCAGGAGGCTGGGAACAGGTTGATTAGAAAAATATAAAATTGTGGTTGTTGGTTAGGTGACTTTGTAATTAAATACAAAACTGGGTAAAGATCAGGTCCAATTCCATCCTTCACCGAGTAACCTTCTGAAATAGAACAGAGTAACAGTGAATGGTTACCTGACAATGAGGGTTGCAAGTTCAGAAGGAACATTTCAGAAAGACAATTGCAATCTTAGCCATTGTGATACTGGTGTAAATTGTGATAGATGATTACCCTGTTTAACCCTTCTGAATGTAAGAATAGAATGGATGTACAGACACAGGTTAAATCACTACCAAAGTTGAATCAAGGCATGGCCTTGACACTTTCTGCAAGAAGTAATAACTGAATAAAAGAGACCAGGAACATTGGGGAATATGTCATAGACCTGAAATGTCTATTCAAAAGACTGACATGATTCAGTTTCTTTTTTCCTATATCAGTGTTCATGACTTACATTCCTAGATTGAGCAAAAGTGTTTCATGTAGATAAGTACTTGGTTTAATCTGGTTTGAAGAGTCATCAGATGTGAAAGGTTGATTCTGTTTTCCTTTCCACAGGTACTGCCAAACCTGCTAAGTTTTTCTAGCACTTTGTTTTTCTTTCATATTTCCAGTATTTTGCTTTTATATGGTTTTAAATAAATGTGGATGAAAACATCTTTTGCAAATTTGGCTATTCTAACAGAAGACAAAATTGGAACAAAAATAAGAAGTGAATGAATGCCTAAGAAAAAGTCATATGTGTGTTTCAAAGTATTATTATACAATGAATGTCCAAAGTGGGGAAGCAAGGTCTTTTCAAAGACACCTGACAAAGAGGATCCCAAGGAGGATGAAGATAATGACTGCTGTGAATGTATTATACTGGTCTCAAGCAGTTGTAGTTACAGAATCATTTCACTTCACAATCCAAATTGTGCTTGCACTTTAACAGTCTGAGGCGCAGCTGGAGAATGTTATCTTGTTTCATTCGGTAGTGAGGAACAATGCAATATTAAGTAATTTTAAAGAACAATAACAAATTTCTCAAGAAATTCAGCAGGCCTGGCAGAATCTGTGGGGACAAAACAGAGTTAATGCTTCAAGTCCTGTGACTCTTCCCAACAGATTCCAGATGCAAAACGTTAACACTGTTTCCATCTCACAGGTGCTGCCAGACCAGCTGAGTTTCTTCAGTAATTTCTGTTTTTGTTTCAGATCTCCAGCATCCGCAGTTCTTGTTTTAATTTCAAAGGACATCTTATTTTAGCTTTGATGATGACAACTTATTGATGGCAATAAACAGAGTTGTAATTCAATGTAAACTAACTGGTTTGGGTATATGAATAGGAAGGGTTTGGAGGGATATGGGCCGGGCGCTGGCAGGTGGGACTAGATTGGGTTGGTATATCTGGTCGGCATGGATGGGTTATTATGGAAATTTCATATGTAAACTGGCCTCCATACACCTGCTATTGAAAAAGAGTCAGCCTTGGAAATGGTCACGTAGCCAAGAAGCAGTAGTTAAGGAAATGAAAAAGCAGCTATCATTATCAAGCGAGATCTGGTGCTGACATGCAATACCTCCCTGTATGGTATCGGGGTAGTGTCGGCTCACCAGTGGCCCAATGGAGAGGAGTTCCCAATAATGTTTGGTTCCTGGACTCTGGCTGATGCCAATTGCAAGTATGCCCAGATGGAGAAGGAATATATAGTGGTTGTCTTTGGTGTGAGAAGGTTCCACCAGTACCTTTACGGACGAGAATTTGTCATAGTGACAAATTACAAACCTCTGCTAGGGCTACTGAAGGATGACAAGGTGGTACCACCCATAGCTTCAGGTAGAATTCAGCATTGGGCCCTTATTCTCAGAGCATACAAGTACAGGTTAGAACACCATCCAGGAAGCCAAGAGTCCAAAGTGGATGCCTTAAGCTGCTTCCCATATACACCATTCCAGTCACCGTGTACAATATCCGACTGTGGACATAAAAATATCCTGGGTTGAAAATGTGGCGCTGGAAATGCACAGCAGGTCAGGCAGCATCTGTGGAGAAGGAGAATCGACATTTCGGGCATAAGCCCTTCATCACCTGAAACATCGATTCTCCTGCTCCTCGGATGCTGCCTGACCTGCTGTGCTTTTCCAGCGCCACACTTTTAACTCTGATTCTCCAGCATCTGCAGTCCTCACCTTCTCATAAATATATCCTGTCCTAGCGAAACTGAAACAGTTGGTAGTAATGGGTAAAATAGAAGGGCCATTGCAACCAAAATTGAAACCTTTTTGGACCTGGTGAGACCAGATTACCATTCAGGGCATCATATTACTGTGGGCAGCAAGGGTGATTGTCCCAAGTAAAGATCGCCACCTTTACTCGGGACAACTCCACCTGGGTCATCCAGGGGTTTCCAAGATGAAGATGCTGGCAAGCAGCTATGTCTGTTGGCTACGGGTGGATGCCTAGATAGCTGCTGAAGTGGGGCTGTGCTCAGAGTGCCAACAAGGACAAAAACTGCCACCAGCAGCTCCCCACATTCATGGGAATGGCTGGGTAAACTCTGGAGTAAGTTGTATAGAGACTATGCCGGTCCTTTCATGGGCTCAATGTTCCTGGTCATTGTGGACAACCATTCAAAGTGGTTGGAAGTGCATAACGTTTGTTCATCAAACTCAGGGATGATGACTAATAAGCTGTGAGTATCGTTCGCGATACACAGGCTCCGGGAAGTATTGATCATGGACACTGGGAATTTATCAGCAGAGAATTCTATTATTTCCTAAAGTATAATGGCATTTGGTCATCCATCCATCCATTGTCCAATTGTCTGGCAGAAAGAGCAGACCAAATGTTGAAGGCTGCCTTAAGGAAGCAACCTACAGCATCAATTAATACCAAACTATCCCACTTCCTGTTCAGTAGGACCACCCTACATGCAACAATAGGGATAGCTCCAGCAGAGTTACTGATGGGGAGAAGACTCCACACCAGGCTAAACCTGATAGTTCCAGACCTGAGGGGGAGGGGTGGGGAGGGGGAGGCTGAAATGGCAGCAGGAACACCAATGCTGGTCAAATGCCTCCTCTAAGTGAGAGAGACAGTTTAATTTCAGGCATGAAGTTTGGTGCCAGAACTATGGAAATGTCCCTGTGTGAGTACAAGGCGAGGTTGACATGAGGTCAGGTCCCTTGGGTCTGTGATACAGTGCAGAACAAACATGTGGATCGTCTGAATGTTGTTACCTCACAAACAGGGCAGGAACAAAACATACCTGGCCCTTCAGAACAACCCAAAGGCCTTGCAGAAATTGCAGGTGCTCCCCCTCAGATAAGGGGATCAAACTCTTCATGGTACTTTAGGTTTAGTTTTAGGTATAATTTTAGCAAGACCTCTCTATTTTTGCAGACTGCTCCCTTTGAAATAAAGGCCAAGAGCAATTTGCCTTCACTATTACCTGCTGAGCTCAGCCTCTCCATTTATATGAGTTCATTTTAAATAAATCAGCCACCAGAAGAATAATTCCATATGAATATGAATAGAAATAGTTTATCAAATGCAAAAACCATGAACTCATCACAAATCAGGCTCCAGAACAGCATCAAACATGAAGCACATTTTAATAGCAGATCCAAATGTTTCCTTCGTGAGGGTAAAGAAAGGATTTGGCTTTTGTTGGGGCGTGTGGAAATCTGGCAGATCAGATATTGTCCATCATTAAATTGGTTGATTGAATCAAGGGTGATCCATGTCGAAAGGAATCTGAACCACTGTAAGTCAGAGTAGGTGAGAACATCAGGTTCCCATCCATTAAAGACATGACTAAACCATTTGTTGCAACAATGCATGCATGATCATTTGTTAGGAGAAGCTTGGAGATACTAAATGCAATGGTGTAAACTTGGGCTGCTAGTCTAGGAAATAAAGTTTCCTCGATACCATTGCCACCTGAAGAAGAGCAGAAGATGCTTCTGAGATGCTCCAGGCACAAGAGATGGCCCTGGTCCAGTATACATCGTCCGTGTCTGAGTGCAAGGTGGAGGAACCAAACCTGGGGTGAAAGCATTGCAACAGAAAGACCAGGCCTCCATCCCCGGACTTAGTGGGTAGGGACGTAGTGACTGGAACCAAGTGGACCTTGTTAACTCAGAAGTTCTTGATTGGGTTTGTTAAACTACTGCTCCTTGGATGCTGCCTGAACTGCTGTGCTTTTCCAGCACCACTCTAATCTGGACTCTGGTTTCCAGCATCTGCAGCCCTTGTTTTAACCCTTTGTTAAACTGGGCCAATCAAGAAAGCCTTTTGCTGACCAATATAACCAGGAGGTTTTGAGCGGCTGGCGATGGGGAGGTCTGTAGCTACCAGGGTGACCAGGGTCAGGGATGTGCTGGGTGGCAGAGGCCTGGGCTGGATGCTGCCGCAGGATTTGGCAAGCAGGATGGTGGTAGACATCCAGTTCGTGGCCACCGCCATCCAATGCCTTAAAACGGTGGTACCTAAACCAGACATTAGGTGTGCGGTGGAATCCCGCCTGCTCGTCGCCCTGCCTGGACTGAATTTCACATTGACCCCAGGATCCTGTACCTCCCATGGGAGCCTATGCCCCACAGCCTGAGCCACCTCCGGAGTTTCAGTTTTGTCCCCTGCAGGGAAGTAAAACAGCGACCCTTTATCGACTGCTGCACACCATCCACCTCTTTTCCTTCATCCACCGTCGGACATGCCTGGCTCGCCCATTTACCATCGGGCGGTGAGGATCGCCAGTGGAGGAGTCTCTACGCAGGAGTCCTCTCCCTTTCTCTCAGGGATCTGGGGTGGAGGGTGTTGCACGCAGCGGTCCCCTGCAACTGCATATTTCATGGTCTCCTAGTCCAACTGCTTGTTCTGTGGTGCTGTAGAGTCTGTGGACCATGTACATATGGGGTACGGGCATTTGCACTCCCTTTTTAGTTTTCTAGAGAACCTTCTCTGCTTTTGGCTGCATTTCAGTCCCACGCTACTAATCTTTGGGCACCCAGTGCGGAGGGGGGAGGGTAGGTCAGATGGACCTCCTCGTGGGTCTGTTCCTGGCCCTGGCCAAACTGGCCATAAACAGGTCTAGGCAATGGGTCGTGGAGGGGGTTGATGATCGATTGCCTATCCCTCTTTCGCGGCTACTTCTGAGCCTGAGTGTCCCTGGAGAAGGAGCATGCGGTGTCTACCAACTCCCTCGAGTTGTTCAGGGAGAGGTGGGCACCGCAGGGAGTGGAGTGTTTTATTTCCCCCTCCAACTCTAATTTAATTTAATCCCAGCCCTCCCCGTCACTGTTTGATCACGCAGCATTGCCCTTTGATGTGAAGGGCACTGTTTGTCACTGGCCACTCGGGTGTTTCCTTTCTTCCTAATGGTGGAAACTGAATAAAGATGTAAACACCTGTTATTCTTCACTGTATCTTACACTTGCACACACACGACATGGGTGCTGGGGAAAAATATGCACTAGTGCTGTTAGGCAGTAATGTGGGGGTTAGGAAAAGAAAAAATATACATAACCAGGAGATCCTCAGTTTAGGGAACAGACCCTGAGCTGGCTGAGAGAAAAATACAAAAATATAACCAGGAGATATTGAGTGGCTGGTGAAAGGGAGAGCTGTGACTGCAGGGGTGACCAGGGTCAGGGATGTGCTGGGTGGCAGGGGCCTGGGCTGGATGCTGCCACAGGATTTAGCAAGTAGGGCAGGGGTACACATCCAGTTCGCAGCCATCGCATTCCAACGCCTTAAAATGGTGGTGCTCAGACCCGACATTAGTGTGCCGTGGAATCCCGCCTGTGCGTCCCCCTGCCTGGGCTGAATTTCACATTGGCACAAGGATCCTGTACCTCCCATGGGAGCCTGTGCCCCACAGCCTGAGCCACCTCCAGAGTTTCAGTTTTGTTCAGGGAGCTGCTCGGGGAGAGGTGGGCACCGCAGGGAGTGGAGTGTTCTATTTCCCCCTGCAACTCTATTTTGATTTGATCCTTCCCCTCCCCCTCACTTTTTTTGATCACACAGCATTGACATTTATCGAGAAGGGCACAGCTTGTCGCTGGCCTCAGGTGTTTCCTTTCTCTCTGGTGGTGGAAACTGAATAAAAATTTATACACCTGTTGTTTTTCACTGTGTCCTACACCTGCACACACACGATATGGGTGCTGGGGAAAAATAAGCACTAGCGCCCAGCCAGCACAGAGTCCGTTCCCTGAAATGAAGAGATTTAATCTGCTTATACTTTTTTATACTGCACTGTGCTGGGGTTATTTTTAATAAAAGTTATAAACAGGAGGTTAGATCTCTTCACTTCAGGGAATGGACTCTGTGCTGGCTGGGCCATAGTCAGTGTGTTACTAAAAAAAAAGAGAAAAATAGAACCAGGAGGTTTTGAGTGGCTAGTGAAGGGTAGAGCTGTGGCTGTGAGGGTGACCAGGGTCAGGGATGTCTGGGTGGCAGAGGTCTGGGCTAGTTGCTGCCGCAGGATTTGGCAAACAGGGCAGGGGTAGACATCCAATTCGCGGCCACCGCCATCCAATGCCTTAAAACGGTGGTGCTCAGACCCAACATTGCGCAGCAGTTGGAGGATGCTCAGATATGCAGTGGAATCCCATCTGCGCGTACCTGTGTCCGGACAGAATTTCACATTGTCCCTAGGATCCTATACCTCCTGCGGGACCCTGTGCCCCACAACCTGAGCCACCTCCAGAATTTTAGTTTGTCTCTTTTAAAGATGTAAATTGGTGAGCCCTGTACAGAGTACTGCTGCACACCACCCACCTCTCCTCCTTTATCCATCGTTTGGACATGCCTTGATGTGTTCATATGCTGCCATGTGGTGGAGAGCCCCAGTGGAGGGCTCTCTACATGGGAGTCCTTCCTCTTTCCCTTGGGGCTCTGGGGTGGAGGGTGTTGCATGCAGCAGTCCAATGCAATTGTACCTTGCAGTGGTTCATGGATTCCCAGCCCAAACTTTGAACTGTGGTGCTGCGGAGTCTGTGGATCGAGTATATATGCAGAGTGGGCATCTGCGCTCTCTTTTTGGTTTTCTTAAAGATCTTCTTTTATGTTTTTGGTTGCACTTCAGCCCCATGCTCCTGGTCCTTGGGCACCCGGTGCATAGAGGGAGGGCAGGACAGAGGAGCTTCTTGTGGATCTGCTCCTGGGCCTAGCCAGGCTGGCTATTAACATGTCCAAGCAGCAGACTATTGAGGGGGTCAATATGGCCGCTGCCTTCCCCTCTTCAACGGTTATGTTTGGGCATAGAGTCATAAAAGTTATACAGACTCCCCCATCTCCTGCAGCTCCACATAGAACACAGAACATGACAGGGCAGTACAGGCCCTTCGGCCCTCGATGTTGTGCTGACCTGTGGAACCAATCTGAAGCTCATCTAACCTACAACGTACCATTCTAGTCCATATGCCTATCCAATGACCATTAAAATGCCGTTAAAGTTGGCAAGTCTACTACTACTGCAGGCAGTGCATTCCAGGCCCCTATTACTCTCTGAGTAAAGAAACTACCTCTGACATCTGTCCTATATCTGTCACCCCACAATTTAAAGCTACTGATGTTTCAAGCAAGAGCCCTTCATCAGGAAACGTTGATTCTCCTGCTCCTTCTATGCTGTCTGACCTGCTGTGCTTTTCCAGCTCCACGCTGTCAGGTTTTGCACCTTCTCGAGGAGGTACATCCATATTCTGAATCAGAAAATTCTCTTGTACACACTTAAAAAATTCCTCTCCATCTAATCCCTTAACACTATGGCAGTCCCAGTTTATGTTTGGAAAGTTAAAATCCCCTATCATAACCATCCTATTATTCTTACTGATAATCTATAATATAATCCTAATAAGGTGATTATCCTTTTCTTATTTCTCAGTTCCACCCAAATGACTTCCCTAGATGTATTCCCAGGAATATCCTCCCTACGTACAGTAGTATGATCCCTTATCAAAAACGCCACTCCCCCTCCTCTCTTGCGCCCCTTTCTGGCCTTCCTGCAGCATTTGTATCCTGGTACTTGAAGCTGCAAGTCCAGTCCATTCCTGAGCCACATTGTTGTAATTATTATGATATCCCAGTCCAATGTTCCTAACCATGGCCCGAGTTCATCTGCCTTCCCTGCTAGGCCTCTTGCATTGAAGTAAATACAGATTAATTGATCAGTCCTACCTCGTTCTTCTTGTTCCTGCCTGTTCTGACAGTTTGACTCACTTCTTTTCTCAACTGTACCAGTGTCAGATTGATCTCTTTCCTCACTATTTCCTTGAGTCTCATCCTTCTCCATCTTATCCTCCACAGTAGGCTATTGTACAAAATGCGGAAGGATGGGATTGTGGAAGATACAGCAGTTTGGATCAGTAATTGGCTTGTTAAAAGAAGACAGAGGGTGGTGGTTAATGGGAAATGTTCATCCTGGAGTCCAGTTGCCAGTGGTGTACTGCAAGGGTCGATGTTGGGTCCACTGCTGTTCGTCATTTTTATAAATGACATGGATGAGGGCTTCGAAGGGTGGGTTAGTAAATTTGCAGATGACACTAAGGTCAGTGGAGTTGTGGATAGTGACGAAGGATGTTGCAGGTTACAGAGAGACATAGATAAGCTGCAGAGCTGGGCTGAGAGGTGGCAAATGGAG
>NC_057713.1:61632866-61634400 GCF_004010195.1 Chiloscyllium plagiosum
ATACAGTGTTTTAGCTTTTATTAATAGAGGGATCGAGTTCCGGAACCATGAGGTTATGCTGCAGTTATACAAAACTCTAGTGTGGCCACACTTGGAGTACTAAGTACAGTTCTGGTCACCGCATTATAAGAAGGATGTGGAAACTTTGGAAAGGGTGCAGAGGAGATTTACTAGGATGTTGCCTGGTATGGAGGGAACGTCTTACAAGGAAAGGCTGAGGGACTTGAAGCTGCTTTCGTTAGAGAGAAGAAGGTTGAGAGGTGACTTAATAGAGACATATAAGATAATCAGAGGGTTAGATAGGGTGGACAGGGAGAGCCTTTTTCCAAGTATGGTGACAGTGAGCACGAGGGGGTATAGCTTTAAATTGAGGGGTGATAGATATAGGACAGATGTCAGAGGTATTTTCTTTACTCAGAGAGTAGTGAGGGTATGGAATGCTTTGCCTGCAACAGTAGTAGATTCGCCAACTGTCAGTACATTTAAGTCGTCATTGGACAAGCATATGGACATACATGGAATAGTATAGGTGGGATGGGCTTCAGATTGGTATGACAGGTCGGCGCAACATCAAGGGCTGAAGGGCCTGTACTGCGCTGTAATGTTCTATGTTATTAGTTGAAATTCTCCTGAGCAGCTCTGGATTCCAATGATCCATTGGAGAGGGAGCATGTGGTGTCCACCAATACTCTCAATACCTTCACGGAAAGATGGGCGCTGTGGGGAGTGGAGTGCTTTGTTTCTTCCTCCAGTTCTATTTTGATTTATTCTCTACCCTCCCCTTCACTTTTTTTTCACGTAAGCATTGCTCACTCCAAGCTTTGATTGTCACTGGTTCCTTGGCCACATGGGTGTCTTTCATGGTGGTGGAATATTAATAAAGTTCTTTACACTTGGCAGCAGTGTAGGGAAAGCACAAAAATATCCCAAGAGATTAGAATCTCAAATAAAAAAAATTATAACCAGCTGGTTAGAATCTCCTCAGTTGAGGACTGACTCCGAGCTGGCTGGCCACAGCGAGTATACCGTGCACTAATAATTAAAAGGTAACTTGGAGACGGGAACCTGTGCGGTTATTTCAGGAACTTATCGGTCTTCATTCCTTTCAATTTCCCCAAAAACGTTTCCCTGCTAGTACTGATTTCCTTCAGTCCCTACCTCTCACTAGACCCTGCGTTCTCCAACATTGTTGAGATGTAATTTGGATCTTCCTTTATGAAAACAGAACTAAAATACACATTTAATTGGTCTGCCATCATTTATTCTCCATTATAACTGTCCCTGTTTCAAACTCTAAGGGACCTACATTTGTCTTCACTAGTTTTGCTCTCTTCACATACCTATAGAAGCTTTTGGGTTCAGTTGTATGACCACTGCAAGCTTACCTTCACACTCTTTTCCCCTCAGATGTGGTTGACGATGCCCTCCACCGCATCTCTTCCACTTCCCACTCCTCTGCCCTTGAGCCCCGCCCCTCCAATCGCCACCAGGACAGAACCCCACTGGTCCTCACCCACCACCCCACCAACTTCCA
>NC_057713.1:61634712-61640173 GCF_004010195.1 Chiloscyllium plagiosum
TGCCTGGAGGAAGAGCGCCTCATCTTCCGCCTAAGAACCCTCCAAGCACAAGGGATGAATGCAGATTTCTCCAGTTTCCTCATTTCCCCTCCCCCCACCTTATCTCAGTCCCAATCCTCGGACTCAGCAGCGCCTTCTTGACCTGCAATCTTCTTCCCGACCTCTCCGGCCTATCACCCTCACCTTAACCTCCTTTCACCTATCGCATTCCCAACGCCCCGCCCCCAAGTCCCTCCTCCCTACCTTTTATCTTAGCCTGCATGGCACACCTTCCTTATTCCTGAAGAAGGGCTTATGCCCGAAACGTCAATTCTCCTGCTCCGTGGATGCTGCCTGACCTGCTGATCTTTGAGGGGCCCTATTCTCTCCTTAGTGTAAATATATGGCTTACTTGAATAACAGAAGGCTGGCTGTGACTGTGGATGTATTCAGTATTCAGAAGCCTGTGGTGACATTGTGTAACCCACGCAGGGGGCGGTCACGTGACGTCCCGTTTCGCGCCCCAGAAGAGTGCGGGCGGTCACGTGACGTCCCGTTTCGCGCCTAGGAAGCGGGCCGAGGAGGTCACGTGATGCTCCATTTCGCGGGCAAAAGAAGGTCACGTGGGGTCTGACATCCGGGAATGCGAGGAGGTGGGGAATGGAGTCAGATCAACACCCAATCAGAAGATAATTCTACCTCAGTGTTTATATGACGTTTTTTATTGTGTAAAAGACTGAAACAGGGACAGAACGAGGTCTTACTTTCTGAACTGACACACTTTGTAGTTTTGTCAGGGACAAAAAGGTTTAGACCCAGAGCTCTGAATGCTTTGTCCGCTTACTGTTTAAAATAAATTAAGAGTGTGAGACCGAATATCTTCTCCTATTGCTTCATTTAAAAGCGCACGCAGGACTTGGCTCACACATAGAAGAAAGTAAGTTGGTAGATTGAGCCAAAATCCAACAAATTGGTGACCCCGACGTGATGAAGACGGAGAAGTGACGGAAAGTGAGAAAAATAGAAACAACGGACAACTGACGTTTGATGACAACAACAAGCGGCGCCGCATAAAAAAGTGAGCAGACGCCTGTTTATATCGAAGTTCTGCAATTGGAGATACTAAATTGATTGTTGTCATTATACTGCAAGTGTCCTAGTAATAGTAAGTGGACAAAGTATTGATATAGTACGTACGGGTTTAAAGTCCCATGGGGTTAGAGTCCCCATAAAAGCAACAAAGTTTGAGACATACAGGTTTAAAGTCCCGTGGGGTTTAGAGTCCTCATAAAAGCAACAAGGTATGTAAGTGTGAGGAGGTTTAAAGTCCATTGAGCAGGATCTCATAAAAGCAACGCTCACAAATTTTGGTATGATTGATGTGTTGTAAGTTTTAAGAATTATATTGGGGAATGTACGGAGGGTGGTAGAAAAGCCAGTAGCGTTTTGAAGACAGAGACGGTGGTGTTTCAGTGAGAGAGAGTCGATAGTGAAAACCTAACGGTGACAACGAAACTGCTGATAAATCTCGCTGAAAGGGTCAGTTGCTCGGGTGTACTCCATCCAAGCTGACTAGCCACCGGATTTGTCTCCGATTGGGTTGGTTGCTCGGTTATATTTATATCCAAACCAACTGACTACTGGACTGGAGGATTAAAACAAAAATACATAAAATGGAAGGGGAGTTTGATAAAGAGTGTTAAGAATACGGAGGATGTTCCTCCGATTTAGTGTTGCCCATAAAACAGCAGTGGGGTAAAGCCAGAAGTCAGTTAGTCAGTGGGCTTGCAAAGAACAAACAAAAAACAATGATGGAGAAATATGACAAGATTTGGGAGGAATTACAGAAACAGGGCAATGTCCCTAAAGATGAGGAGAGGAAGAAATTGTCACTGTTTTTAGGAAAAACAGAAGAACAAGCTAAATTAGAAGTAGAAGAGCACATGAAGGGAAAGAAAGGGTCAATATTAGTTAGAAGAAAGTGGACAAAAGAAGGCGGGGAGAAAGAAGAGAGGAGGATTCATCTGCACAACATGACGTTAGCCTGTATGGCGGTATAAACATTACAAAAGAGAGTAGGTGGTACCTCTACAACAAAACTGGCAAAGGAGACAGAAAAGTCAGGACCATCTGCGCCATTATATCCTAAATTGCCTGGGGTACAATCACCACCCCCATATCCTGTAATACAAATGCCACTTATGTATGTTCAAGAAGGGGTGTTAGATATGCAAGAAGTAGGAACAAGAGAGTACAACGTAGTAAAACAGAGACTGGCGGAAGCTGTAGAAGAAAGTATCAGAAAAGTAGAAAAATTAACACTAGAAGTTGATCAGAGGGTTAAGGAAGCGGAGGAAGCAAACAGGGGGATAATGACGCACAGTAGAAACAAAGAACAGCCAAAACAGGGGAGATGTTTAGCAGTGCAGGAGCCAGATGCTCACTCGACACAGTATAGTGCTGAGAATGAAAAGAGTGGAAGATTACATGATTCAGGTCAGTTATTGGATGATGGGTTCTCAGACAGAAGAAGGAGAGATTTGAGGGAAGAACAGGATAGAGAGAAATTGGATGGGGAGTAGTCTACAAGTAGTATAGATATTGAGGACGAAGAATCCCTGACAGACGATGATCCAAACACCTACCCAGTCACCTTGAAAGGCTCACTCACAATGCATACCGAACATGGCCCTTCACTGAAGCCCCTCCCTAAACCAAGTTACAATTTGCGTCAAAGAGACACATTACGACAATCTATAAAGTATCAGCACCACCAAATGCCATTAATTTACAGAGGCTCTTACCTGGGGAATGTTTATCAGTTCTTCACATATACTCATATGAATTGCATCCTGGATAAAATGCCCCCACCCATGGAGGAAGGTGGGCCCTGGATGACAAACTTTTCTCAATATACACTAGGTCACAAGTGGACTGGAGAGCATTGTTGGGTAAGCAATTGAGTATGTGGGAAATACAGCAGATTGAAGCGTCTGCGGGGAGCACCTTATTACCTGATTCGGACCCGTTTGCGCAGCATGCCACCTGTGTGGGAAGGGCAATGAGGGAGAGATTTCCGATTCCACCGGGAGCGATGCACTCACTCACCTTCACAATGAAGGAGGGTGAGGATATGCCTGCCTTTTTGGCTAGGTGTAAGGACACGTGGACAGATACTGCGGGGAGCCATCCAGGGTCAGGTCAGTTACAGACCACGTTATTTAGAAATGACGTTATGGCAGGGATGCTTAAGGAAGTAAAAGAGGCAATGGAGAGTAATCCTGATATCCCAGGTTGTTCTACAGAACAGTGGGAAAAACATTTGACGCACCACATGAAGCGTTACAGGACAAAACAGGATGAAGATAAACAGAGCAACAAATCAGCTCAAGTGCAGTTGTTGACGTTACAGCTCGATGAGGCTAGAAGGAAGGCTAATGATACAAAGAAGGCCTCCGAAAAGACAACTAATCAGATGGTTCAGCGGCCGTTGCCACAAAACAACCCGCTGAGTTTAAACCCAACACCTGATTGGATGCCATCCTACCCCCAATATGGGGGCAGGCCTATAGGTGTTCCCGGAGGAATGCGTGGTAGAGGAAGGGGTCGCGGAGGATTCAGAGGTCAGCCACTCAACACCTGTTTTGAGTGTGGCCAACCCGGGCATTGGAGAAGGGATTGTCGCATGTTGTGGGGAATCCAGGGAGGCCAGGGATTGATCCAAGGACAGTATGTCCGCGCAAGTCAGCCTCCTTTTCAACAGGCTGTTCAGCCTTACCAAGTCCCAAATGCAGCTGCAGCCCCGGTGCAAGGACAGTACCCCCAAACTATGCTGGAAGGGCAGGGGTATGAATATTGACGGGGCCCGAGAACCCAGGGGCATGTGGGGTTGGCAGACCCCTATATGCAAATGAAGGTAATGGACAAGAATCTGTCTTTTTTGGTTGACACGGGTGCAAGATTTTCTACCATCACTTATGATATACCTCGGTCAAGCATGTCATCCTCTAGCGTCCAGTTAGTAGGGTTCTCGGGTAAACCAGAAAATCTGCCTTTGACATCGCCACTGATCACATCAGTGGCCAGACAGACCTCTCGTCACCAGTATATTTCATCACCTGCATGCCCCGTGAATTTGATGGGACGTGACTTGCTGGTGAGATGCGGGATTTCGGTTTTGTGCGGATCAGACGGACTGGTAGTGACCTTTCCAAATGGCCATTCCGTCAACTGTTCTATGACAATGATTCACTCTGGATCCCAAATGATGTTATCACCGGACACATCACCAACAGCAGAAGGGCAGTGGGCAGATATATACTGGGGACTTCTCGAACCCGAAAACAGGCAAAACAACGGCATACAGTCTTTATATAACCGATGGCGACCCTGGGTTCAGATGCTGCATCCCTATGCTCCTCCTGCAGATCCCCTTCATGTTACCTTATATTATGATAGAGCTGATAATGAAATTTATCAGCATGCATTCTATCAGCACCTAGAAGGGACTCAATGGGATATTTCTTCCAGTTGCATTCTGCTTGGAAAGGAAGGTGTGGCGGGTGTTGTTGAATTAACTGCAGAACAGTTGGAATGGTATGAGATGTCTGAAGAAGCTATACCTCATGTCACATTGGCTGTGCATGCTGAATATCAGGCCAAGGATCTGGGACCTATGTCCAAAAGCTTGATGGTGCTAACTGACTGGGTGTGGACTCAGTTACCCGGTTTACAATATTCATCATCAGAGGAAGCCTACAGAATTATGTACAGGACAACTGACAAGGTACTGCTGGACCATAGGCAGATTGAAAAGTTTCATGGTAGGGAGAAAACAGACCATCCACAGGCTGCAGCGATGCTTGACTCTCTACCAGATACCTTGTGGTCAGCAAGTTCAACGGACGTTGGTTACTGCAAACACGTCACACCAATCACATTCGATTTAATTGACCACACTCCAATTTGGCAGAGACAATATTCACACAAACCACAGGCTGAAACCGGCATTGCCGACACAATTGAAGGATTGTTAGCAGCAGGGGTGCTAGAACCCTCCCAATCGGCCTGGAACACCCATATCTTACCTGTAGAGAAGCAGAATACCGGTAGATATAGGATGGCGCGTGATCTTCGACGGATTAATAGTGTCGTTTCTACTCCAACAGTTCCAGTTCCAAACCCGTACACTGCGATGTCTGTGCTGACCTCTGACCATAAGTGGTTCTCGTGCATTGATCTGGCCAACGCGTTCTTCTGTTTGCCCCTAGCTGAACATCTGAGGGACATTTTTTCGTTCACCTACAAAGGTCAACAATTGCGTTATACAAGGGTCCCTCAAGGGTTTATTTTGTCACCTGGGGTGTTTAATCAGGTACTGAAACAGCAGCTGAAGGATCTGACGCTCCCAAAGGGGGTGGTATTGATCCAGTATGTGGATGACATTCTTTTGGCAGCACCTGATCATGTTTCTTGTCTGGAA
>NC_057713.1:61643744-61657022 GCF_004010195.1 Chiloscyllium plagiosum
CCTTTTTGTCCTTAATATATTTGTAAAAACCCTTTGGAATCTTCTTAATTCTATTTGCCAAAGCTATCTCATGTCCCCGTTTTGCCTTCCTGATTTCCCTCTTAAGTATACTCCTACTGCCTTTATACTCTTCTAAGAATTCACTTGATCTATCCTGTCTATACCTGACATATGCTTCCTTCTTTTTCCTAACCAAACCCTCAATTTCTTTAGTCATCCAGCATTCCCTATACCTACCAGCCTTCCCTTTCACCCTGACAGGAATATACTTTCTCTGGATTCTTGTTATCTCACTTCTGAAGACTTCCCATTTTCCAGACGTCCCTTTAGCTGCAAACATCTGCCTCCAATCAGCTTTTGAAAGTTCTTGCCTAATACAATGTTTGACCCCAGCACTAGGAAGCAACATCCCAACCTTGAGTCTCATTTACGGCCACATAAACATATTTATTATGCCCTTATGAATGCACCCTCCATTACTGTAGCGTTGCCACACACTCCTGCTTTCTCATGCAGTCGAGCTAACCATGGTGTGACAAATTTGACTGTTGCCACTTTGCCCTGAGAGGCCATTCACCCCGAAGCTATAATTCCTTTGCAGAAGAATGGCCATAAAGATTTGTGAACGGTTGGGTTTCAGCCTCAACCACTGGTCAACAAAAATTATTGGGTTTTTTTAGTTCTTCAAAATGTCACCACTGAAAACAATGTGAAAAATGAAATGGGTCCAGCTGAGTAGATTTACCCATCCCTTTGCGAATAGAAGTCATCAATCTGAAATATCAACACTTTTTCTTTCCACATATGGTGACTGACCTGAATGTTTCTTGATTTTTCTTTTATTTTAGACTTCCAGCATGTGGAACATTTGCATTTGCAGCGGATTTCCAGCTCATTTCCTCACAACGTTTGTCTTCTTCGCGAGGACTCTGGACTTGCATCTAATTATTGCTTTCAACAATACAAGTCACAATTTACATTAATTTACCAGCTCCGCGATTAACAACATATAGCTTTACGCTAGACTGTGCCACCTGGAGACTGCATGGGTCGTTGAAGCAATGTAAAACTCAGCTGATACTGGTATTGCAGAGTGCTCAGTCATTTTGCATCAGGCTGGACTGACGTGAGCAGCAAGCCACCCCTTCCCCCTATTAGTCACGCATTTTGTGTATAGTTTGCATAAACAGAGCTGATATTTCCACATCGTTCATTCTAATTGTGGGACCCCAGAGACAAAGCCGGAAAATAACGCAATCGAAATGCAATATGTACTAGCAGGAGAGGCTGATGACTATGCAAACTGTTCAGTTTCCCAGCACGGGCTCCGTGCCCTCGGGCTGAGCCACTGATGAGTCGGACTCTGAGCTCATTGGACTTTGGCGCTTGGCCGGCGTCCTGCTATTTCTGGTCTGAACTGGTTGTTCCGTTCGTGGGTTTCCAGCTGGCTGCAATTCAACCAAGTCAACGTGTCAGACTGCACACAGTCCAATGCGGAAGCTACAAGCATCAGCTGGTATAAAAGCCAGCTCCACAATAGGAAGCCAGTCTGTGGCTGCACAGTGTTAGGAAAGTTTCTGTTCTGAGACGGTGCTGCAGTTACAATATTGCAGTGAATTCCTTCTCCTGGGTGCGTGTCCCGACAAGTATAAGCAGAACACCATTCTCACTTCAATCCTGAGTTTTATTTGTTGCTATCTCTTTGGGTATAGGATTGTTTGGGATGCGAGTAGTGCAATATATTTTGCCAGCTTTTAAAAAACCGCTTTATGTTTTCTCTTTGATATTTTTCAGGATCTTTCGACTCTCCAGGGAAACCTTCCAGGTCCAACTCTGATCCTACCGCCATGGCATCTGTTCCTTCAGCTGGCTGTTTGCTTGCAGCACGGAATCAATATTATAGAAGTAAGTATTCAGCTATTGTTTAGAAGTGAAACATCTGATAGGTTGAGAATAATGGATGTAATGTTTGTGACTGTTGCATTTCTGCAGATATTTTCGTGTTTCTAGAAACTTGAATTTTTATCTTGCAGTATTCCTGTTTCTTTTCAGCCCGAGTCCATTCCACATCAGATGGAACCTCCAGTGGGCTATGCCGTTTGGAAAATGCCATGGAGCATGAAAAACCCCATCAAGGTAATAAAGATAAACTTCGTAAAACTGAATTGTGAGCACCTTGGTTTTGTAGCTCATTGTTTCTCCCTTGGTGTACACAGGATTTCTTCTCGCACTGGAGAAATGTTTGTGGTTAAAGAATTTTCTGAACTGTGAGCCTGCTCATCACCCTGTTAACACAGGGCTATCCACAGGAAGGTAAGACGTCCTTCACAAACTAGGAAGAACCTCCTGAAGGTCATTTTGATATTGGATGACTGTGTAAAATGTTAAATTTGCATCAGAAATGATGTATAGAACAGTACAGCAGAGCAACTGCCCCTTTAGCCCATCAACTCCATGCTGACCATGATGCCATGCTAAACAAATCTAATCTGCCCACAGAATATGGGGGTGGCATAGTAGTTAGCACTGTTGCCTCACAATGCCAGAGACCTGGGTTCAATTCCTGCCTCAGGTGACTGACCGTGTGGAGTTTGCACATTCTCCCAGTGTCTGTGTGGGTTTTCTCTGGGTGCTCAGGTTTCTTCCCACAGTCCAAAAATGTGTAGGTCAGGCGAATTGGCCATGCTAAATTGCCCGTAGTGTTAGGTGAAGGGGTAAAATGTAGGGGAATGGGTCTGGGTGGGTTGCGCTTCGGTGGGTTGGTGTGGACTTGTTGGGCCGAAGAGCCTGTTTCCACACTGTAAGTAATCTAATCTAATTGCCTAGTCACAAGTGTAGTTTGGTCTCTTTGAAAATGATTTCCAAAGTCTTTTCTAGATAGCATTTGAGAATCTAAATAATTGCAAGATAACAGACATTTTAACACACAACATTTTCTGGCTGTTATTAGTGATCATTCAAATAAAGTTATCATTCGTAAGGGCTTGAGCTTGCGTTATTGACTAAATAACTTGAACAAACCTTTAAGTGAATTAACCATTTCTTCTTTTTGTTTGACAGTGGTCATCGTTGATCAAGGATGATTCTTTGACAAATGGTTTCTATGGATTGTGTTTTAATCTACAGTATTTGGTATTATGTTGCCACTGACTCAGGGAATTAGTTGCAGTTTACATAGAGATTTGAACTGCCTTGAAATAGCTGATGCCCATCTCGAGCAGCAAGTGATGTTATCATCAACAGTGTTGTTTTTAAAAAATTATTTTCCAACTAAAGCAATTTACAAAAGAGCATGTTGATGATTTTCAAACAATCCAAGTTAGGATATTAAGAAGGGGGAAAACTAATTTTAAAAACCTGAAGGACTTGTCACATTTTGGCCAAAGTTAAATAACTTTTTGATAGTTTCCTCAATTCAGCATAATATCTTTGTAGCATAAACAAATGTTGACATAATGTCTTCATGTGGCAGTGTACAGTGTCTTTTACAATACGTAGAATTTTTATTTATATTTTGGTTATTTGCTGTATACTGTTCTTTATATTATTAACTGTTTTTTGAGTTGTCTAATAAATGACATACTGCTTGAGAAAGGATGACCATGTGTCAGAAAACCCATTTGCTTTACTGTGAGAACATTTTTTGTTTGAAAAAGTTTTTTAAAAAAAAACTGCAATTTTTTTTTTAATGAGACAAGTAATAGATGGCAGGCTATCATTCTTCATGTTAATTTTAATGAAAAAGTTGATTTGAATGCAAATTTGGAAATTCTGTTTTCTCAATGCCTCTCTTTTTTAAGGGGAGTAATTTCAATTCTTACTTTGTTGGAGTTTGGTCAAGTAGATTTCATATTTCTTCTTAGAATTTGAAGTAGAATTCCTACAGTGTGGAAACTGGCCCTTTGGCCCAACAAGTTCACATTGACCCTGTGAAGAGTCAGCCACCCAGACCCATTCCCCTACATTTTAACTCCTGACTAATGCACCCAACCTACACATCCCTGAACACTGGGGGCAATTTAACACGGCCAATTTACCTAACCTGCACATCTTTGGATTGTGGGAGGATACCGAAGCACTTGGAAGAAACCCACACAGACACAGGGAGGATGTGCAAACTCTACACAGCCAGTCTCTGGAAGCTGGGTCCTGGTGGTGTGAGGTAGCAGTGCTAACCACCATACCACCCCTTGCCGTGCTGTCATTTCATTATGTAAAGCTCTGAGCAAAACTGTCTTTTTGTACATGCCTAATGTTTAATTTGATCCATATTAATTATCCTTTTGTATGTAACTTCCAACTTTGGTGACAAAAACTGATGTTATTGAAATGAATGGGCTATACAAGAAAGGGCTCATCCATTGCTTGTTGTTCCAGCCAATTTAACATTATCTCATTGCCATTCTGAGACAATATGACAGCCTATTCTGGAGATGTGTAGGGGGGATGGGGGGGGGAGAAAAATTACAGCTTCCCTACCCTGCCACCCTCACCCCCCCCCCCCCCCCCCCCAGTTAAGCAGCTTCGCCTATATATTTAATCTGATTTGATCGAAAGAGAATCTGTTGATAGCAGGCTTATCCCTGCTCCTGATGTCTTGATTATGTGCTTCAGTGCAGTGACCTGTACAAAAGGAGCATTCAATTATGAAATTTATCTGCTAGGGTGATACACTACTGAATTAACTGTGACACTTTTAAATGTACTTATTTTATTAATAAATTTTTTTTTATACACTTCTACCTCTTAAACTCCTTATTGTTACCAAAATGTGGCATGGAGTTATAGGATGCTGCAACACAAACAACTGTGACACTTTTAAATGTACTTATTTTATTAATAAATTTTTTTTATACACTTCTACCTCTTAAACTCCTTATTGTTACCAAAATGTGGCATGGAGTTATAGAATGCTGCAACACAAACAGCCATTTAGCCTTACAAGTCTGCAGTGGTATTTTCCTCCCCTCCATATTATTTTTCAATTAACTATTCAGTTCCCATTTAAAGGAAAAGACGTGGATTCAACTTCAGTGTGTGTCTGTGTATGTTCACGTGTACACCTTCGGTTGAGTCATTCAGCATGTTGCGTCTGTGTTGGCTGTCTGAAGCATCAACTCACCCAGTCCCATTCTTTCACCTTCTCTATGTGACTCTGCACACCTTTTCTTTATTATCCCAATTGCTGGTACTACTGGCTAAGGTTTAGGGTGAGAGGGGAAAGATATAAAAGAGACCTAAGGGGCAACTTTTTCACACAGAGGGTGGTACGTGTATGAATGAGCTGCCAGAGGATGTGGTGGAGGCTGGTACAATTGCAACATTTAAGAGGCATTTGGATGGGTATATGAATAGGAAGGATTTGGAGAGATAAGGGCTGGGTGCTGGCAGGTGGGACTAGATTGGGTTGGGATATCTGGTCGGTATGGACAGGTTGGACTGTTTCCATGCTGTACATCTCTATGACTCTAAGTAAAATCCCCAAATGGAATCTGGGCTGCCAAATTTATTTAACCACAGAGCAGACGTTTATTCCACAAAAAAAGCTCAGTGTACGATACAGTTGGGTCGGTCTTAAAACACACAGTAAAACAAAGTCATGTCCCATTTCCTGACACTATCCATCACAAAGACTCAAATCTGGAGAAATTATCCCTGATCATAAAATGTTTCAGTTTGATTTAATTTTTACCCTCCATCCCCTTTTTTTTTGCTGTGAACTGGAGTCTTACATGAAAACACTCAACAAGAAAATTTTGATTTTCACAGTTGTTAACAATCTGTAAATTTCTAACCAAGCACTCCAGATCGGATTCTCACAACTACTTTCCCAAGAGAGAAAATATATTTGCTTCTGACTCTAATGACCTAATAATCTAGTTCCCTGTCCAGCATCATCTTCCTTGATAAGTTCAAAATAATATCTTGACAGGTGCATAGTTAGTTGAAAGTCGAGTCGTGAGTAGATAGGATAGTGAAGAAGGTGTTTGGTTTGCTTTCTTTTATAGGTCATTCAGTTGGGAAGTCATGTTACTGCTATACAGGACATTGGTTAGGCCACGCTTGGAATATTATGTGCAATTCTTCCTATTGCAATGACATTGTGAAACTTGAAAGGGTTCAGAAAAGGTTTACAAGGATGTTGTCAGGATTGGAGGGTTTGAGCTATAGGGTGGGGCTGAATAGGCTGGGATTTTCCCTGGAGCGTCAGAAGTTGAGGGGTGACCTTATGGAGGTTCATAAAATCATGAGGGCCATAGAGTGAATAAACACGGTCTTTTCCCTGGGGTGAGGGAGTCCAGAACTAGAAGTTTAGGGTGAGAAGGGAAAAATTTAAAAGGGACCTAATGGGCAACTTTTTCACGCAGAGGGTGGTGTGTGTATGGACTAAACTGCCAGAGGACATGGTGGAGGCTGGTACAATTACAACATTTAAAAGACATCTGGATGTGTATATCAATAGGAAGGTTTTAGAGGGATATGGGCTTAGTGCTGGCAAATGGGACTAAATTAGTTTAGGATATCTGGTCGGCATGGACAAGTTGGACGGAAGAGTGTGTTTCCATGCTGTACATCTATGACCGAAAGTACATTAGCCATGCCCTTGCCTCCCTGAGACAGTGTCTCTCTTTTTACCTTTTTTTATTATTTAAATGTAATAGTGTCATCTCACTGGGTGGAATGCTGGAAAGCAAGCCTCAGGATTTCCCAGAGATGTCACAAAAGGTAAAACATCTATCAAAACATACAAAGTGCTCGATTTACATGTCTGGTGAAATGGGGCTAACAGAAAACATGACCATAGGATCTTGTATTTAATTGGAACCACTATTTAGGACAAAAAATTCCTAACCACAGGTAAACAACAATGAACTATTGACATATAACTTCCATAGTTAAACATTTTACCCTCTTCTAAACTTCTGTCCCACTACATACACATACAGACAGAAAAACATTTTTTTTGCTTTGGGTGGAGGGATAAAAAACAGGGAAAGCAGCTCAATGGCTCCAGTGCATAGGATTCACTGAGATGATCTTTTTGCTTGCCAGGATTTTCTGTTCTGCACTCTTTTCTCCAAGTTCTTTTCACTTCACAGAGGATAAAGGTGACTGGGACTTTAACTGCAAAGTCTCTTAGTTATTGCTTAAAGGCTTTGTCTTACAGTAACTGGTGAACGAAAATAAACTGGCTTTCTTATTATTCTTCTTTAGATATTTTACTGGAGGTAAAATTATATCACCTTCTTTTGCAACGGACTGAAGCTGTTCAGCCACTTACGAGCCAATCAGATTGTTGTTGTCAGGCTGATGGGCTCTGCCGTCCACAACTGGTGACAACTCCATGGACCAATCGGTAACCTGTGTGCTGGTCTGCCTGCAAACAGCTTCCTCATTGCTTGAATAAAGCCGGAATGCAGACGGGTTAAAACTTTTCGCAACTCACGTTTAATAAGTGCAACAGTTCTTTCCACAATCCTTGGTTTTAATTAGTCCTTTTCCCATTTCAGTCCACAATCAAAAACACAGCAAAATAGAAAGATGTGGTATTTCCAGTAGAAAAGTTTCATTTCCTTGAATGTTATTTTCCTTTCCACATCTCTTTGTCTCTCATTACTTTTTCGATTTCTGTCAGAATCTTCTTTACTCAATCTGGATCTTTGTTGTTATTTATTTGTGCCCTTAGAGCAGATTCTATTAATTTTAGGGAGGGACTGACAAATTATTAAGTTGTCATAGGAGCTATAGTAGGCCATTCAGACACTGAGCTTGCTCCACTAGACTACTGCTGATCACCAGTGTCAATGCCACTTTCTGTACTACCTTCACATCCCTTGATGTCAACAGTCTCCAGAAAATTATCAATTTCTGCACACTCAATGACTGAACCTCCTCTGTCCTTTGTCCAAAAGTTAACCATCCTCTGACAATCCTCTTGATATCAGTCTTAAAGGGCCTTTCTGTAATTCTGAGATTATGACCCTTGGATTCATGCTCAAAAGCCTGGGGGGACTAAATATAGACACCTTTCAAAGTGTTGTATCTTAGATAAGATAAACCAGGTCAGGTCTTACACAGGTCATGGTAGGTCATTGAGTGCAAGAGTTGGTACATCATGTTTGTTTGCACAAGACATTGACAAGGCCACGCTTGGAGTACTGCACACAATTCTGGTCACAATTAATTCTAATTATAGGAAGGATGTTATTAAACTGGAAAGGAGCAAAAAAGATTTACAAAAATCTTACTGAAAGTGTAAAGTTAGAAGGAGAGGCTGGATAAGCTGAGATTCTTTTCCCTGGAATTTAGGAGGCTGTGGGTGATCTTATAGAGGTTTATAAAATCATGAGTGGCATAGATAAGATGAACAACTCCCTTTGGACACCAACAATTCACAAATTCTCACCATTTGAAAAGTATTCTGTCTTTCTGTTTTATTTCTACCAAAGTGAATAGCTTCACAATTATTCATATGAAAAGCCACCGTCCATGTTCTCGCCCATTCACCTAGCCTGACCAAGTCCTCTGGAAACCTCTTTGTATCCTTTTCACAACTTGTGTTCCCATGCATGCATGGTGTCATTTGCAAATTTTTAAATATTGTAATAGGTCCCCACATCCAAATAACTTATAATGATTGTGAACAGCTGCTGGCCTCACCCTGAGTCTTGCAGAACCCCATCAGTCTACCTTGTAGTCTGATCAATCAAATTACAATATTATCATATTGCATTTATAAAGCATCTTATTTGTAATAAAGGATCCCAACTTGCACCACAAGAGTGTAATTAAACACAATTTGTCGTTGACTTACATAGGAGATAATTGTCTCATTTATAAAGTCATAGAGATGTACAGCACAGAAACAGACCCTTTGTTCCAACTCGTCCATGTCGACCAGAAATCCCAACTCAATCTAGTCCCACCTGCCAGCACCTGGCCCATATCCCTCCAAATACTTTCTATTCATATACCCATCAAGTTGCCTTTTAAATGTTGCAATTTTCCTAGCCTCCACCACTTCCTCTGGCAGCTCATTCCATACATGCACCGCCCTCTGAGTGAAAAAGTTGCCCCTTAGGTCTCTTTTATATCTTTACCCTCTCACCTTAAACATATGCCCTCTAGTTCTGAACTCCACCACCCCAGGGAAAAGACTATGTCTGTTTATTCTATCCATGCCCCTCATGATTGTGTAAAGGTCAGCCCTCACCCTCCGAAGCCCCAGCCTGTTCAGCCTCTCCCTATAGCTCAAATCCTCCAACCCTGGCAACATCCTTGTAAATCTTTTCTGAACCCTTTCAAATTTCACAACATCTTCAAAAAACTAGGTTTTAAGAAGCATCCTAAAGTGGATGAAGAGACAGGGATTTTGAAAGGACTTCTCAATGTTTAGACAAAGCCAAAATGATGGAGTGAATGATGTTAAGCAAAATACAACAGACCTGAATTGGAGGAGAGCAGAAACTTCAGATTTATATGGCTGAAGGAGCTTGGAGAGAGAGAGAGGGTGGAGCAATTGGCACAATAAATGACGACAATTGATTTTTAGCAAATAAATTTACAGAAAAGGTTAGGTTAGTAGCAAGCATACATGTTTAAGAGAAAACGTGTTGGTCAGCAGGCCAGATGCCAGTGATGATAAACTGTTGTGCTTTTATTAGATAACACTTTGAAAAGTGAGTCCAGTTCTGGTACATGAGCAACAAGAGACATCCAAGTGTTACTGGAAATGTGAAGAGAAGGCCTAAGCTGGATTATTGGGTCGGATTTCATGCTGAACTAGGCAAATGTGTCTGTAAAGTGTTCTGTCTGCCACCGAGAGGCTATCCAGATCCTCCTAGTTATGATTTTAGTGAATGTTTCTGTACAGGCAATTTAGCTGCCAGTCAAAACCGAATTCATCTGTGTTATAAACCTGTTCAGCAGGGACAAGTTGGACTGAAGAGCCTGTTTCCATGCTGTATGCTTCTATGACTCACTGACTGATGCCTCACAGGAATTTCCTAAATTTCAATGGGGCACCTGTAATTCTTTTGATCTCTAGCATGTACACACCCAGTTTGCTCAATGTCTCCTCATAAGCAAAACCTTTTAATCCAGGTATTAATTTCGTGGACCTCACTTAAACTCCCACTACTGGGAGTAAATCCCTCCTTAGTTATGGGACCAAAAGAGGCATAATAATCCACGTAAGGTCTCACCAAAGTTTGATACAATTGTAGGAAGACATCTTCTGGACTCAGGTCCCTTTGTGATGCAGGCCAACGTACCATTTGCCTTCACAATTAACTAAAAAGGGTTAATTACAAGGACACCCAGTTCCCTTTAGTTCACAAATTCTCACCATTTAAAAGGTATTCAGTCTTTCCATTTTATTTCTACCAAAGTGAATAGCTTCATGATTATTCATATGATAATATATCTTCCATGTTCTCGCCCATTTATCTTGCCCAACCAACTCCTCTTGAAATCACCTTGTATCCTTCTGACAACTTATGTTCCTGTACCATTTGGGGTCATTTGCAAATTTGTAAATGTTGTAATTGGTCCCCACATCCAAATAAGTTTAGAATTTTGTTTTACTGTCACATGTACTCAAGTGCAGGGATACAAGAGCACAGTGAAAAGTATACATTGTCAACATTCACTTGCACCATCTTCGATACAAAGGTACCTAGTTATAAAATATTAGGATAACATAGAAAATAAAGGAATACGATTGAAGGTTTAGCATTATGGTCCTTCTTAAGTGTTTAGCCATGGGCCTGAATCCGGGCTGTCCCACCCGACACTGAAACCATCACCAGTATAAGTTGCCTCGCTGTCACGGAAATGTATCGCCATTTTACCTCAATTAATGCATCGCCGCCGTGAGATCATGATCGGCTGGTCTCGGCAATACAGGTGCTGCTGAAGCAGCTGGGCAGTCTCCCAAAATGTAAATAGGGCTAAAAATGGAAAAAGCAGAGAGAGAAAAAAGAATAAGCAGTCAGAACAACAGACAAGGATGGACTTCAAAAAGTCCATTTTGGGCCTCAACCTGACTATTCACTGAAGTTCAACCCAATTCCACACTGAGCTTCAACCGGAGTCCACACTGGGCTTCGCATTAGGTCCGCACTGTGCTTCACATTGAGTCCACACTGGGCTTCACATTGAGTCCACACTGGGTTTCACATTGAGTCCGCACTTGGCTTCATATTGAGACCGCACTGGGCTTCACATTAAGTCCACACTGGGCTTCACATTGAGTCCACACAGGGCTTCACGTCGAGGCCACTCTGGGATTCACATTGAATCCACACTGGGTTTCACATTAAGTCTGCACTAGGCTCCACATTGGGTCCACGCTAGGCTTCACATTGAGTCCATGCTGGGCTTCACATCGAATCCACACTGGGCTTCACATCGAGTCCACACTGGGGTTCACATTGAGTCCACATTGGGCTTCACACTGAGTCCACACTGGGTTTCACATTGAGTCCACTCTGGGTTTCATATTGAGTCCTCACTTGACATTGCATTGAGTCCACACTGAGTTTCAAATCGAGTACACACTGGGCTTCACATCGAGTCCACACTGGGATTCACATTGAGTCCTCATGAGGCTTCTCATTGAGTCCGCACTGGGTTTCACATTGAGTCCACACTGGGCTTCACATCGAGTCCACACTGGGTTTCACATCAAGTCCTCACTCGGCTTCACATCGAGTCCACACTGGGTTACACATTGAGTCCACACTGGGTTTCACATTGAGTCCGCACTTGGCTTCATATTGAGACCTCATTGGGCTTCACATCAAGTCCACACTGGGCTTGAAATTGGGTCCACACTGGGCTTCACATCGAATCCACACTGGGCTTCACATCGAGTCCACACTGGGTTTCACTTTGATCCACACTGGGCTTCAGATTGAGTCCACACTGGGTTTCAATTCAAGTCCTCATTCGGCTTCAAATTGGGTCCACACTGGGCTTCACATCGAATCCACACTGGGCTTCACTTTGATCCACACTTGGCTTCACCATGGGTCCGCACTGGGTTTCAAATCGAGTCCACACTGGGTTTCACGTAGAGTCCACACTGGGTTTCACTTTGATCCACACTGAGCTTCACATTGAGTCCACACTGAGCTTCACGTTGAGTCCACACGGGGTTTCACATCAAGTCCTCACTCGGCTTCACATCGAGTCCACACTGGGCTTCACATTGCGTCCACATTGGGCTTCACAGTGAGTCCGCACTGGGTTTCATATCGGGTCCCCACTGGGTTACACATTGAGTCCACATCTGGCTTCACATTGAGTCCGCACTGGGTTTCACATTGAGTCCACATTTGGCTTCACATTGAGTCCACACTGGGCTTCACATCAAGTCCACACTGGGCTTCACATTAGGTCCGCACTGGGCGTCACATCAAGTCCGCACTGGTCTTCACATTGAGTCCACATTTGGCTTCACATTGATTCCACATTGGGCTTCACAGTGAGTCCACACTTGGCTTCACATTGAGTCCACACTGGGCTTAACATCGAGTCCACACTGGGCTTCACATTGAGTCTGCACTGGGCTTCACACTGAGTCCACACTGGTCCTTACATTGAGTCCTTACTAGGCTTCACATCGAGTCCACATTAGGCTTCACATCCAATCCACACTGGGCTTCACATTGAGTCCACACTGGGCTTCATATTGAGTCCACACTGGGCTTCACATTGAGTCCACATTGGGCTTAACATCGAGTCCGCACTGGGCTTCACACTGAGTCCGCACTGAGCTTCACATTGAGTCTGCACTAGGCTTCACATCAAGTCTTCTCTGGGCTTCACATTGAGTCCGCACTGGGCTTCACACTGAATCCGCACTGGGCTTCACACTGAATCCGCACTGGGCTTCACACTGAGTCTGCACTGGGCTTCACACTGAGTCCACATTAGGCTTCACATCCAATCCACACTGGGCTTCATATTGAGTCCACACTAGGCTTTACATTGAGTCCACACTGGGCTTCACATTGAGTCCACACTGGGCTTAACATCGAGTCCGCACTGGGCTTAACAATGAGTCCGCACTGGGCTTCACATCGAGTCCGCACTGGGCTTCACATCGAGTCCACACTGGGCTTAACATCGAGTCCGCACTGGGCTTCACATCGAGTCCACACTGGGCTTCACATCGAGTACGCACTGGGCTTCACATCGAGTCCACACTGGGCTTAACATCGAGTCCGCACTGGGCTTCACATTGAGTCCACACTGGACTTCACATTGAGT
>NC_057713.1:61658965-61660626 GCF_004010195.1 Chiloscyllium plagiosum
CACTGGGCTTCACATCGAGTCCGCACTGGGCTTCACACTGAGTCCACGCTGGGCTTCACATTGAATCCACACTGGGCTTCTCATTGAGTCCACACTGGGATTCACATCGAGTCCACAATGGGAATCACATTTAGTCCACATTGGGTTTCACATTGAGTCCACTCTGGGCTTCACATTGAGTCCACACTGGGCTTAACATTGAGTCCGCACTTGGCTTCAAATTGAGTCCACACTGGGCTTACCATCGAGTCCACACTGGGTTTCACATTGAGTCTGCATTAGGCTCCACATCGAGTCCACACTGGGCTCCACATCAGGTCCTCCCTGGGCTTCACATCGAGTCCACACTGGGCTTCACATCGAGTCCACACTGGGCTTCACATCGAGTCCGCACTGCGCTTCACACTGAGTCCACGCTGGGCTTCACATTGAATCCACACTGGGCTTCTCATTGAGTCCACACTGGGATTCACATCGAGTCCACAATGGGAATCACATTTAGTCCACATTGGGTTTCACATTGAGTCCACTCTGGGCTTCACATTGAGTCCACACTGGGCTTCACATCGAGTCCGCACTGGGCTTCACACTGAGTCCACGCTGGGCTTCACATTGAATCCACACTGGGCTTCTCATTGAGTCCACACTGGGATTCACATTGAGTCCACATTGGGTTTCACATTGAGTCCACTCTGGGCTTCACATTGAGTCCACACTGGGCTTAACATCGAGTCCGCACTGGGCTTCACACTGAGTCCATGCTGGGCTTCACATTGAATCCACACTGGGCTTCTCATTGAGTACACATTGGGCTTCACATCGTGTCCACAATGGGAATCACATTGAGTCCACATTGGGTTTCACATTGAGTCCACTCTGGGCTTCACCTTGAGTCCACACTGGGCTTCACATCGAGTCCACAATGGGAATCACATTGAGTCCACACTGAGTTTCACATCGGGTCCACTCTGGGATTCACATTGAGTCCACACTGGGCTTCACATTAACTCCACATTGGGTTTCACATTGAGTCCACTCTGGGTTTCATATTGAGTCCACATTGGGTTTCACATTGAGTCCACACTGGGTTTCACATTGAGTACACACTTGGTTTCACATCGAATCCACACTGAGTTTCAAATTGAGTCCACACTGGGCTTCACATCGAATCCACACTGGGTTTCACATTGAGTCCACACTTGGCTTCGCATCGAGTCCACAGTGGCTTTAACATTGAATCCACACTGGGCTTCAAATTGGGTCCACACTGGGCTTCACAGTGAGTTCGCACTGGGCTTCACTTTGATCCACATTAGGCTTCACATTGAGTCCACACTGGGTTTCAAATCAAGTCCTCACTCGGCTTCACAGTGAGTCCGCACTAGGTTTCACTTCAATCAACACTGGGCTTCACATCGAGTCCACACTGGGATTCACATTGAGTCCTCACTGGGCTTCACATTAACTCCACATTGGGCTTCACATTGAGTCCACACTGGGTTTCACATTGAGTCCACACTGGGTTTCACATCGAATCCACACTGGGCTTCACATCGAGTCCAGAATGGGAATGACATTGAGTCCACACTGAGTTTCACATCGGGTCCACTCTGGGATTCACATCGAATCAACACTGGGCTTCACATCGAGTCCACACTGGG
>NC_057713.1:61661340-61663619 GCF_004010195.1 Chiloscyllium plagiosum
TTTCACATTGAGTCCGCACTAGGTTTCACATCGAGACCACACTAGGCTTCACATCAAGTCCACGTCAAGTCCATGCTGGTCTTCACATTGAGTCCACACTGGGTTTCACATCGAGTCCACGCTGGGCTTCAAATTGAGTCCATACTGGGTTTCACATCGAGTCCACACTAGTCATCACATTGAGTCTGCACTCGGCTTCAAATCAAGTCCACTCTGGGCTTCACATCGAGTCCGTACTCGGCTTCACATTGAGTCCACTCTGGGCTTCACATTAAGTCCACACTGTGTTTCAATCTGAGTCCACACTGAGCTTCACATCGAGTCCACACTTGACTTGACAATGAATCCACACTGGGCTTCATATTAGTCCACACTGGCCTTCACATTGAGACCACATTGGCTTCACATTGAGTCCACACTGGGTTTCACATTGAGTCCACACTGGGTTTCAAATCAAGTCCTCACTCGGCTTCACAGTGAGTCCGCACTAGGTTTCACTTCAATCAACACTGGGCTACACATCGAGTCCACACTGGGCTTCACATCGAGTCCACACTGGGATTCACATTGAGTCCTCATTGGGCTTCACACTGAGTCCACACTGGGCTTCACATTGAGTCCACTCTGGGTTTCACATTGAGTCCGCACTGGGTTTCAAATTGAGTCCGCACTAGGCTTCACATTGAATCCACACTGGGCTTCTCATTGAGTCCACACTGGGCTTCACATCGAGTCCACAATGGGAATCACATTGAGTCCACATTGGGTTTCATATTGAGTCCACTCTGGGCTTTACATTGAGTCCACACTAGGCTTCACATCGAGTCCACACTGGGAATCACATTGAGTCCACATTGGGTTTCACATTGAGTCCACTCTGGGCTTCACATTGAGTCCACACTAGGCTTCACATCGAGTCCACAATGGGAATCACATTGAGTCCACACTGAGTTTCACATCGGGTCCACCCTGGCCTTCACATTGAGTCCACATGTGGCTTCACATTGAGTCCGCACTGGGTTTCACATCGAGTCCGCACTGGGCTTCACATTGAGTCCACATGTGGCTTCACATTGAGTGCGCACTGGGTTTAACATTATGTCCACACTGGGTTTAACAATATGTCCACACTGGGCTTCACATTGAGTCCACACTTGGCTTCACATCGAGTCCACACTGGGCTTCACACTGAGTCTGCACTGGGTTTCACATTGAGTCTGCACTGGGTTTCACTTCGATCCACACTGGGTTTCACATCAAGTCATCACTCGGCTTCACATCAAGTCCACACTGGGATTCACATTGAATCCTCACTAGGCTTCACATCGAGGCCACATTAGGCTTCACATCGAGTCCACACTGGGCTTCACATCGAGTCCACATTAGGCTTCACATCGAGTCCACACAGGGCTTCACATCGAGTCCACACAGGGCTTTACGTCGAGTCTACACCGGGCTTCACATTGAGTCCACACTGGCCTTCACATTAAGACTGCACTAGGCTTCACATTGAGTCCTCACTGGATTTAAAATTGAGTTCGCACTAGGCTTCACATTGTGACCAGACTGACTTTCACATCAGGTCTGCACTGGGCTTCACATTGAGTCCACACTGGGTTTCACATTGAGTCCGCACTGGGTTTCACATTGAGTCCATACTGGGTTTCACATCGAGTCCACACTAGTCATCACATTGAGTCCGCACTCGGCTTCACATCAAGTCCACTCTGGGCTTCACATCGAGTCCGTACTCGGCTTCACATTGAGTCCACTCTGGGCTTCACATTGAGTCCACACTGGCCTTCACATTAAGACCGCACTAGGCTTCACATTGAGTCCTCACTGGATTTAAAATTGAGTTCGCACTAGGCTTCACATTGTGTCCAGACTGACTTTCACATCGAGTCTACACTGGGCTTCACATTGCGTCCACACTGGGTTTCACATTGAGTCCGCACTGGGTTTCACATCGAGACCACACTAGGCTTCACATCAAGTCCACATCAAGTCCATGCTGGTCTTCACATTGAGTCCACACTGGGTTTCACATCGAGTCCACTCTGGGCTTCAAATTGAGTCCATACTGGGTTTCACATCGAGTCCACACTAGTCATCACATTGAGTCCGCACTCGGCTTCACATCAAGTCCACTCTGGGCTTCACATCGAGTCCGTACTCGGCTTCACATTGAGTCCACTCTGGGCTTCACATTAAGTCCACACTGTGTTTCAATCCGAGTCCACACTGAGCTTCACATCGAGTCCACACTTGACTTGACA